>NC_056746.1:808357403-808657403 GCF_019279795.1 Protopterus annectens
TATATATATACATACATATTATAATATATATATATATATATATATATATATATATATATATATATATATATATATATATATATATATATATATATATATATATATATATATATACATATACACATATATATATCTACGTTGTTGTTGTGTCTTTCGGCTTATCCCGGTTAGGGGTCGCCACAGTGGAACTCCGGTCAGCTAATGTTTGGTAGTGGATTTTTACGTGCCGAGTTACCAGCCCTGACGCACAACCTTCAACGAAGGCATGCCTCCACGCAGAAGACGCTCTAACTGAGAATCGAACGGGACAACGTCCTGCTGTGAGGCAACAATGCTACCGCAGCACCACTACTGTGGGAGTACATATATATATATATATATATATATATATATATATATATATATATATATATATATATATATATATACACATACACACATATTTATTTATTTTTTATTTATTGACATTTGTTAACCAGGTTGGTCCATCTGGGCTTGTGGCCCATTTTCAGTGGAGACCAAATGAAAAAAGCTCCACGAATATTACACAGAAGTTTAAAAATCAAGTAAGTAAAAAGTATTGACAATAAATCATTTCAATTAGAAAGTCAATTACACAAAGTTAAAACACATGGAAGCTTGAAACAAAGACATCATATTTTTACGGAATAACAATAATATTTACATATTTACAGCAAGGTTTTTTTTTCAATGGTGTATTTAATTTAGTTAGTAAATATACCCATAGTAGAGTACTTGGGAGTAGAGGGAGTGTTACAAATAGGGTGAGAAAGGAGGGTAATGCGAGCTAAGTAGGGGCTTGACAGGGGCAGAGTTTAGAGTTAAATATATGAAGTTTGATTTTTTTTCTTTAAAGTGAGATGGGTGCATGATGGAATATAAATCTATTGGGAGTTTATTCCTAGCACGGGCAATGGAGTGTTTGTATAGGAGTTTGCCTACTGCTTTTTTCGGTTGATAGATGTCAAGTAATTGCTGATTAGAGGTATAAAGATTCCGAGGTGGAGAACACATTGAGATGAGTGATGACAGAGCAGGACAGGATGCTGGTTTGTAGAGGATGAAGTGTAACATTTGGAATTGTGACAGTAGAAGTAGTTGGGGGAATTCAAGCCACTAGAGAGAGTTAAGAGCCAGACAGTGATGTGAATTGTAAGGAGAGTTAATGATAAATTGGGCTATCTTGTGTAAGTTTGTTGTAATTTGTTCAAGGTTGTAGTTTGGATGTTGGTAAATACTGGTGCAACATATAATCGGAATGGGAGGAGTACAGCTTGTGCAAGGACTAGTCTAGAATTTGTGGCCAGAAATTTTTTGTTGCGATACAGTAGACCGAGCTTTTGGTGTGTCTTTTTTATACAAGGGAACTGGTGTAGGTTAATTTCAGTTCATCTATGATGACTCCTAGAAGTTTTGTATGAGCTTCAGGTTGGACTATAGTGTTGTTGGAGGATGTGATAGCAAAGGTAGACTAATGGCAAATGAGAGATCCAGGAAGGAAGAGGAAGAGTTTGGTCTTTTTAGGGTTAAGGATGAGTAAATTATTGGACAACCATTGTTCTGTGGATAGAAAGACCTGTTGGGTAGCAGTATGGGGTTCAGATATGCTGTCAGAAATGGAGATAAAGGGTATAGTCCTCAGCATACTGAATAAGGGAGGACTGTTTACAGGAAGTGTAGAGGTCATTGGTAAAGACATTAGACAGGTGGGGACACAGGATGGAACCTTAGGCTACCCCAGTTGGGACAGGTATAAATGGAGAAGAGGATGACTGCCATTTAACGGACTGCTGCGTGCAGGATAGGTAACTAGAGAACCAGTCATGGGAAGATGAAGACAGGTTGAGATGAGCAAGTTTAGATAACAGTAGGGGGTGGCTGACTGTCATAGGCTTTGGAGAGGTCAAGGAAAAGACAGGATATGAGTTTATTGTTATCTTAGGCCTCTGCAAAGGTATGTGTAAAAGATAAGATGGCCGTGGTTTTATTGTGGTTAGGACAGAAACCATGCTGAGTGGGGGCGAGAATGTCATGCTGGGGAAGGTAACTCAGGAGCTGTGAGTGTATACATTTTTCAAGGATTTTAGAGAGGGGGGATAAGATAGCGATGGGTCGGTAGTTAGATGGGTCTGTGGAGTTACCTCCTTTATGCAGGGGAATAGTGAAGAAGGATTTCCAAAGGGTAGGGACAGTAGATTCCAGAATTGATCTATTGATTAGAATAGACACAGGATAGGTAATGGGAGTCAGCAGCAAGTTTGAGGAAAGCTGGAGGTAGGTTGTCAGTGGAGGGAGAGCAGGGTATGAGCTTTTGTACAAGATATCTGATATATGAAGTAGGAACTGGGAGAAAAGAGAAAAACATTTTTTGCAGAAGGGTTAGGAGGGGTTGGTAGTGTTGAGTTGCTAGAGTTAGATGATATGAGTGTTTGGATGGTGTCTATAAAATACTTGTTTAGGAGAGTAGCTGCTTCCAGAGGGATGTGTTTGGGTAAAGACAGGGGTTTGAAAGTCAGCCAGGAGAAAGAATGCTGTTAAGAGTTGACCAAAATGTCCTAGGGTTGGATTTGTATTTGTGCTAAGCAGAATTACAATAGGATTTTTTGTCATTGTTGGTTTGTTTTTTAGTACAATTTCTAAGTTGTCTATATTTGTGTAAGATAGGATGTTCCTTTGTTTTTATCCAGGCTTTCCAAGCACAATCTCTATTGTGCATAAGGGACCTAGTTTCTTTAGAAAGCCAGGAAGCATGATTAGATTTTATTCTGATCTTCCTGGAGGGAGCAAGGGAGTTTGGGTATTCAGGAAGATAGTGTTGAAAGTACTGACAGGGTCGTTAAGAGGGATACTTCTGAGGATGGACCAGTCTTATACTAGCAAGAGTGGAGTTCAAGTAGGATAAATTAAAGTTAGAGAGCTTACGACAGTCTCTGCAAAGGTGGGGTCTGGGTGATTGGGTAGAATATCTTAGAACAGTGGTAGGGAGGTGATCGCTAAGACAGTCTGGTAGGGTATTGGGGCTATCATAGTAATGGGGTGAGTTGGTGAGTATCCAGTCTATTATGGACCCAGAAGAAGTATTTTTATGTAGGTGGGTGGGGGAAGATATAAGCTGTTGGAAGCCATGTAGGTTGATACTGACTTGTGGAGAGTCAGTTTTAAGTTTGGACCAATCTAAGTTAACATCTCCTAAGATAAGGGTTTCATAGGGTATATTCTGAGGAAAACCAGGCTAGAATATTCTCTAAGGTGGACAAATTATTTCCATTATATACCAACTGCAAGATCGCACTACAGTGGAGAAAAGGGTAAAGTTGTGCTGCGGGGCAAGTATTTCTTTGCCCTGGGAGTATTCAGCAAATCACAGAAGTGATTTTCACTGAATGAGGGTCGATGAATGTGTGTTAGCTGAAAAGTGACTTTGGCAAATGAATATAGACCCATATAATCTATACTCTGATCCTAGAGTATTCTTTCCAGAATTTTAGCTAGTGTAGAAAAGTTTGTGATGGGTCAAAAGTCAGATGCAATGGAAGGTGAGGAGATTTTAAATAATGGAATAATAAGTGTGTGCATAAAGCTGGCTGGAATAGAACAGGTAAGTGCAACTATATGGCCTGGGTCTTGGCTGAAAAGACTCCAAGGAAAAATCCACCTACCCAATTAATAAAGAAATAGCCTATGTGACATTCTGTACCAGTTCAGATATGGAGTGTGGAAGGGTCACATTATATGCATCAGCCCTGTCAGTACTGTATGTAAAATCATGGAGTTCTCTAAAATGATACTGGGGAAGTTTCAGAGTTATATTTGGAATAGTAGAACAGAACAGGTTTGTTAAGAGAGAGCTCTTGCCTTCAGAATGCACTTGAACAGGGAGCAGCAGTTAATGATGGGCTGACAATGCATACTGCTTATCTTGATCTTGTCAATACATTCAGTACTATTCTGTGCAAACCAGTAATTAGCAATTAAATGTCAATCCATATGTACTTCAACAGGTAAAACAAAAGATAAGGAAGAAGAATAACTGTACAGAATGTCAGATCCTGGACACAGCTAACTCAGCAAAAATAAAAATAAATAAAGTCCTCTTTCCAGAGGAAAAACAGTCCAGTTAAGGGTTTAAACAGATCTTTATTCAATGATGAATATGTATTTTTGTCTGCAACAATAATGGAATAATGACAGATAAGTTTCAGATTTCATATCTTTCAGAAAATGCATGCTAATGCAAAACCCGTGGTTCTTATAACCTTCTAAATTTATAGTAATTTCTTTCGACTTCTCCCATTACGGGTCGCCACAGCAGATCACCAGTCTGCATATTGATTGGTAGTTGAGTTTTTATGGTGTCAAATTATCAGCCTGGTGCTCAACCTTCACAGAAGGCAGGCACACACACACACACACACACACACACACACACACACACACACACACACACACACCTTACCTGTCTTTAGGTTCATAGGTTTATACTAGGCTATCTGCCCTAAGGCATTTATAAGCCTAGCCCAAAGTTTTGTGGCTTACGCCACCCCTTATATGAAAAAATACTGTACCCATTAGTTTGTTGTGCCTCTGTCCAGCAGTGACACAGAGATGATTCCCAGGGTAAACCTACGATCTCCCATCCACAGGTCAAGATTTCTCTTGAACAGAGCCAGCGAGGTGCTCTGCCTCACATGAACCGGGATTTTATTCCACAGCATAGGGAGTCTCTGAGTGATAAATCTATCCCTCCAGCACGTCCTATTTATATCCGTGCTAAGGTTTAAGTCGCTTGCTCTAGTGGTTTTGGTGGATTTGGATTTTTGAGGTGGAGCATGTCCATTAATTCCGGGTTGGACATGGCCTTGTATGTCAGGCACATGTCACCTCTGAGCAGACGGTATGCGACTGAATAGAGCTGTAGTTTCTTCAATCTGGCAGCATATGACAGATTTTGGAGTCCCTTTATCCTTTTGGTGAGGAACTTTTGGGGTCTCTCCAATTGCTGCAGATGTCGAGTGAGATACATCCCGAATGGGGCATTGTACTCGATCATTGGTCTGATAAGTGAAGAGTACAGGGAACAATGACCTCACTAGATCTGGATGTGAATCCCTTCATGATCAGGTGGGCAATGTAGAAGGTCTTTCTAACCACTTTAGCAACGTGAGTGTCAAAAGAAAGGCCACTGTCAACCTGGGTCCCCAGGTCCCTGATAACCTCTTCTGTGCTTAGTGGATTGCCACCTATATGGTAGCTTGGGGTTACCTTGTTTTTCCCGAAGGGTATGGCTATACATTTTTTGGCGTTTAACTTCAGGCCATGGCTCTGGCACCAGCTATCTGTTTCCGTGAGTCCCTTCTGAAGGATATCCATGTCCGATGCACTTTCCACTATGGCCCAGTTTGCAGTCGTCTGCAAACTTTGTCAGCCAAAGTCCTCCCATGTTGGCCTGTACTTCTGAGAAGTAGATGCCGAACAATAGGGGGCCAAGGACCGAGCCCTGTGGGACACCACTTGTGACCGGCTTGGAGTCTGACATAGCGCCAGCAACTCTAACCCTGTGGGTTCTGTCCTTAAGCCAGTTTGTAACCCATCTTGTGACATATGGGTTTACATTTAAGCTGGTAAGTTTTTCTACAATACCCGAGTGGGGTATTGTGTCGAAAGCCTTTGCAAGGTCAAGGTAGGCTGTATGGACTGCCTTTCCCTCATCAATGGCCTTGGTGACTGTTTTGAAGAAGTCAACCAAGTTCAAAAGGCATGATCTGCCCTTGACGAAGCCAAACTGGGTCGGGTCCAATGTATGCAAGTCCCCTATATCTTTGTTTATGAGCTCCATTATGATCATCTCCATAGCTTTGCAGACTAGACTTGCTAAGCTTATGGGGCGGTAATTACCAGGGTTCGTAGAGGCACCGCCTTTGTGGAGTGGGACCACAGTTGCCGTACGCCACTCCTTGGGCATGTATCCTGTGGTAAGGCTGAGATTAAACAGCTGCCTTATGTGCGGGTTTAATTCCTCATTTAGCTCGTGTAGCACACAGCCGGGGACACCATCCGGTCCCATTGATGCTGTGTTTTTAGCTTTAGAGATAGCAGCTTTCACCTGCGCATTTGAGATGTCTGGGAGGCTACACTCCGCTGGGATAGTTATCTCTCCTTTAGGGGGGGGGGTGAAGTTTGCACTGAACCTGTCTGCCAGTATGTTGGCAATGTCTGTGGGTTCAGTGATTTTTGTATCATTTTGGACTAATTCTGAGCATATCTGGGAGTTTCCACCCAGGTTCCTAACATAACTGAAAAAGGCCTTATGATTGTCCTTTGAATCCATGGCAATTTATCTCTCAAAATTGGCCTTAGTTGATTTTATGAGTGCTCGTATTTTTTTACTAATAATGATCAGGGGTGACTTCCCTTTTATGGATTTTGTTCTATCATGTAATAGCTTTGTCCTCTTATTGTAAAGTTTGTTAATGGCTGGGGTCCACCAGACTGTACGTTTGCCCTTTGTGGAAAGAGTCTTGGTTTTATTTGGGATCGCCTGATCCATGCAGTCCTGGAGGTGTTCATAGAAGGCATTTGTAAGGGCTTCCACAGCTTGGGTTGTGGTTTCCACTGGCTCAGGGGCCTTGAAGGATACCACACCAGTCTTGAGTAGTGTGAAGTTTGCTTTAGAGAAGTTCTTCACTGTGGTCTTTTTTGTTTTGGGTGGGGGCGGGATGTGGATTTCCAGTGAGATTAGTTTATGATCAGATCTCACCAATGAGGGATATACTTCCGGTGTGGAGCATTTTGTCCCCATCTTTGTGATAATGAGATCTAGTATATTTCCTCCTCTCGTGGGAACAGTGACTAGCTGTTCCATGGCATTTGAATTTATGAACTCCAGGAACCGTTGGGTTCAAACTCACTCGACCGCAGGGAGCACATGCAGACTCTGCACAAAAAAGCGCTCCAACTGAGAATCGATGTGGAGAACCTCTTGCTGAGATGTGACAATGCTAACTGCTACACCACTGCAGCAAATTTCTAAATTTCTAAGAGCAATATTTAAAATCTGTTTCTGATTTTGTGCTTTAGTCTCCATATTATTTTTGGCTTTATCCAGCATTCTTGCACTAAGAGGACGAGAGGTATATATCCAAGATTATGAAATATGCTTCCTCTTTCAGTCAGAAGAGGTTTGCCACTAATTTCCTTCAAAAAAAAATCTTGATATATTTGTACAATTGAAACAGAAAAAATCAACAAAAGTTACTTCAGTCAAGCTTTCTTGAAGCCTAGTAGATTATAAACGAGAAACCGATCCTATGAATTTAGACAATAGACAAAAATATGATGTGAGTGTATGCTGGCAATCATCTGTACTCAAAATAAGGCAGAAAAAACTTAATACAATGTCCAGTAGTCTTGACAGAAAGACCAAATAAAGGAAGAAAATGACCATAGAGAAGAAGTATGACAGAAAAAAGGGAGGTATGCAGGACATTGGGACAGCATATCTTAGGATTAATGAAGAGTATGATAATAGTAAGGATAAGGTGCGAGTGACAGGGAGACAGGACTGGAGGGGGCGAGTAAAGGACAGGGGCCAGGCAAAGAATTAGTGTGTGTGTGTGTGTGTGTGTGTGTGTGTGTGTGTGTGTGTGTGTGTGTGTGTGTGTGTGTGTGTGTGAGAAAATGAGGGGGGTAGTGCGATGAGCTGATAAAAGATGGAACAGAAGTTCAACAGAATAGATACGTAAAATTATAAATGAACAGGGAAACATATTAATGTTTACGTCAACCCCCCCCCACAGAATTAATTACCTGTTACTAGATAAGTGAGAATTAAAGGTCAGTGACTACTTTATTAAAACACGTGGTGGTAAGCACCTTTCATTCAACAAATAAAAGTTGTTTTGAAAAGGAAAGGGTTAATGCATTAAAGAGGGGTGATGATGTGATAGGGAGGGTTGTTTTAAATTGGTGTTTTTAATTGAATTGCTTGGTCTGATGAAGTTCATTTATTGATCAAAAGAGCTTACCATCAAGTGTTTTAATAAAGTAGCATTGCTTTTATATGTCATTATTGCCATTTTATTTTGAGTCCACTAATCAAGCAATAATAGAACAAACTGTTCTACAGGTGGTAAAACATGTCAGCATCATGTCAATAACAGGGGTAAGGTTTGGGATTTACTGCAGTATAAAATGTATCATGTCATTATCACAGATAATAAATTATTACACTCAAAGATCAGTTATGAGCCACTATTATAATGACTAGCATTTATTAATGCATAACAGACTGTGAGCTACCATGAGATGAGAAAGCATCCAAAACTTAATTTGTTTTTTAGGATTTTAAGTAGTCTAAATGCCAATGCATTGCTACCACCTCCTGTCATTGGGGGGAAGTGAGAGGTACAGACTGTAGCTATAATGCAGTAGATGGCTTGATGTTTTAGAAGAAAGTTACGGTGTGTTTCCTCCAGTGAGAAATTATTAGGTTTTTCAATGCTCCTAACAGACCTCCTTCTATTGGTTAGCGGATGCATTGCAATGCCAGCTACACTGAGCTGCTATGAGGGTGTACCCACTTGCAGTGTTGAAATGGAATGTATGCACTGTCTGCCCAGTCTGCCACCCCATTTCCCTGTGCATGAAGACATAGTACCTGGCCTTCCACCAAGTGTTGCTCTTGCAGAAGGATTTTCACAGTCTTCTCTTCCTGGGAAACATACGAGGCAGCCTCAGTTGGTCACTCCTAACCCTTCATGGTAGGGTCCTGTAGCTCTTGAGCTGCTGCTCTTACTTGGGTCATCTGGTTAAATTCAAGGTTCTATCCCTCTATGCCACAAATCAGGTGCAGAGAGAGAGAAGGAAGGTTTTGCAGTGGTAAGAACAGGGAAATACATCAGTAGCTAAGCGTATGATCTTTGTATTGGTTAGATCACTTACATGTGGTGGCTGTGGCATGGTTTATTAGTACAATGGATGCATACAGTGGCTGGACAGCATGGGTTGTTGCTTATGGGTATAGTTTCTCATAAAATGTTTAGCTCTGTACAGCAATCCAAGCATCAAATTATCACATCTAACATATAAACTGGTCCTATTGCAGCCTTCGCACTATAAAACGGATGGGTCCAAAGTGATAGACTGTTGTTCCTCAAGAGCATGTTGCTATTATATAGGATGCACACGGTTATACTTCCATACATTCTAACTGTACATAACACAAGTAATTCATTGACTGTTGTGAGTTTACGCACAAGAAATGCACTGTTGTGTGCACTAACAATATAAGCATCAACCCAATTTATGTAACATTAGAAGATTAAAGAATGTGTTGGTACTAACAAACACATTAACAGAATTAATACACAGCATTTAATCACTATTTTTAAATTACTGCAAAGCAAATTGAAGGGCCATATGCCCATCCCCCCAAAGAGAAAGCATACATTACATTCACATTCACTTGACATAACAGCCATATTAGCAAACTGCATTTTTCATTAATTCCACTTACAAGTGGAGCTGGCACCCCCTTAATTGCCCACGATAGTTCTAAAAAGAGTGAAAGGTTTATGCATCCCCAAACACTTAATTTGAAAAGTCACAAAACCACTGTGACAATCCTACTGTCAATACATTTCAGGACACTGGTAGTTACTGTAAAATTATGCCCAATGTGTATTCATTCCCCCGTGCATTGTAGTAATGTAGGATGCACAGTGCTGTGATGTTGTACACACTAGCTTTAACAATCGATTGTAGTGGCTAGTTTCCATATAGACTCAATGCATAAGAATCTACTTCACTGGCAGCAAACTATATTATTTTTTAGCCACTGCCTTTACATCAATGGTGTCGTTTTTTTCATTTTACATAAGCTTTTAATTTTCAACAGGTAGTAAGATAAGAAGCAGCAGGAAGGCCCCCCCCCCCCCCAACACTGACTTACTAAAAAATTTGACTACAGTAAGACACACCAGTATAGGGATAACATTTCTAAAACAAGAAAAGAGAGCAGAAAGTCAAGCCAGGGCTGTCTATGCAAATAATTTACTGTTCAGCTAATTAAGAGTAATGGCCATACTTATTTTTCCATTTAGATCATTTAGTTAACATCTTTAACTTAGTATCTTCCATATTTGTCTCCAAATCACATAGCTCTGGCATTACGTTAAATAAAATTACTATTAGATGTGGACCCATCTTTTCCATACTTTTGTTATTGTCTGTTTCCTGACCAGTATAATTATATAGATCAAGAGGTTTTCTGCATTAGGTAAATCCAGATAAGGATTATACTGTAATAAGAATAAGGAAAGGGACATCAGAAATTACAGGTGGCAAAATTGTGCACTCACAATTTTGTAAATGTAAAATAAATAAATAAAAATAAATGTTAGTTCTAAACAGCCCAATAAAATATGCTTCTACATGGCTAGTTAATTACCAGACACGGTGAGGAGTTAAGATACATAACAGACAGTTTAACCAGGGTGTAAAAATATTTATACAAACATTACCCGCCAAAAAAATGGATCTTCTAGACTTAGTGGCATATTTTAACCATATCTGTCTTGTAACAGGCACAACAATATTAATTTCCTAAATCAGTCTATGCTTAACTACAGTTTGACCCCTGTGGCTAACATAATATTGCGCAATTAACATCGTCCCTCACCTTGAAGCACCATCTAATCCATCAGGGCCAATCTCCTCTAGCACTAAAGCCAATCCTAGTTTAGTTAGTAAGATTATTAGCTTTATAAACCCCAAACCCTCTGTTTGCTGCACTACCAGCTTTTCCGCTGTCTATCAGAGATACAGCTATTATTAGTTGCTCCAAGTGCAGTATGTGGGGGTACTTTAGTTTTTTTTTGTTTTCTCAGACTTTTAAGTTTATGAAAGCAGTTGGTACATAGGTCATGCAGTCAGACGTTTTTTTAAATATGATTAGACTTTATGTTATTTAATAAACAGTATAAGACTGACAGCTCGCCTTGACATTGGCTCTGTTTAAGTTGTGCTACCTTTTTATACAATAGTGAGCATTCACCAATCTTCACTATAAGAATAACTTTCCAAATTGCCTTTACCTTAACCCATGCAGTCATTTTAGACAGACAGCCTTCATATAAAATTCAGAATGTGACAGGAATATCCTGCATATTTCTGGGGGTACGAAAAGAATATCTCCAAAAGCCTAGAATTCTTCACATCACATATAAAGGATGTAAAAGGAAACTTAATAGTATTAAGAATGTCCTTACAAAGGTACTTACAAAATCCTTGAGTTGCATATAATATGTACCATTTGACAGCTAAGATTTTTTTATTGCAGATCAAGTTTTGGATTTTACCTCAAAACTGTAGGTAGCTTTTAATTTTATTCACAACAGTAGAGTATGTTGCCATAACTAAAAAATTAAGGCCAGTGGAACTCCAAGGTATATAATTTTGTTAGGCATATCTTATGTGGAATATTGTTTCACTAGAAAAGAGTACAAGGTATAATACTCATGTTGATCCATGGTAAGCAAATTTGGCAGTACTCAAAGGGGACTCTTGAAACAGAGTGGTAAGGTTTGTATTTAGATGCTGCCCACTTCTATCTCATACAATAGTGTATTTTAACTCCGACGTTTGGAGTATTTATGATTAGAAGTAAGGCATATAATTGAACTTAATAACATCCATTTTAGATGGGTTAACCTTGTACTGTGAAAACTCTGCAAATGGTTTAAGTTACATAAAATGTTTATCCCTATCCTTCTCTGGTTAAGCAAAATATACCAACAGATCATCAGCACATAAGTACAGGGAATGTTCATATTTGATATTTTTTTACTGGTGTGAAGAATTTCTAAGTCTGGTAGGCAAGGGTAAAATACAAACAGCATATGGTAGAGGGTAAAGCGGGTATCTTTGACTAGTACCGGTTTGCACTTCAGATAGTAGTTTGGGATGAATTTTGATTTTTGGAATTCGATATAGAGATCGGATTAGAGAAACTAGGTTAACAGGGAAACCACATTTCCAAAGGGTCTTAAATAAAAATGTCCATCTGACTCTATCAAAGTCTTTTACCATCTAAACTCAGTATCAGCAACTGCTACCTGTGAGTTGCATGTTCTATCACCAACATCACTTTGAGTAAGTTATCAAGTGTAGTACGATTCATGACAAAAGCCTGTCTGGTCTAGGTGAATTAAATCTGGGAATAAAGGAGTGATAGCATGTGCTGGTAGAGTAATAAAAATGTTTTAATAGACATTTACTATTGATATGGGATGGTATGAAGACACATTTAGTAGATCCTTACATTGTTAAGGTATTACCACTAGTCTGTCTTGTTTCCAAGAAAGCAGAACTTTACTGGTGCCTAGAATGTTATGGGCTAATACCAAAAGTTATGAAGACCACCCCATGAAAATTTCTGTTGGAATTTCATATGTTTCTGGAGTTTTGTCTTGGACTATATATTTAGTGACTAAATGCCCTAGGAGAATGAGGACAGCAACTTGTTTGTCTAGCTGTAAAGATAGTTTTGGAAGAGAGGGAAGCAAGATATTCAACATTCAAGTAAGAGTCAAGGGCTGAATGTTGGTCCCATTATATAATTGCTGATAATATTCTGCAAAAGACTGTGGGATGTCCTAGGGGGATGTAATTTCCTTCCCAGTTGTTAAACCATACAGTTTTGGTATACTCTTTTCTGTGGTCTGCTGCCTGAAAACACTGACTCTTCAGTGAGAATTCAAGAGCATGAACTACAAAACAGCTTGCTTGGAAAATCCATTTTAAATTGCATACAACTGTCTAACACACTCTTAGCTGAATCCAATTTAGTTACTTTCAGGGTTTCACTGATCATTTCAGTTTGTACCTCATGTAAGTTTGACTGAAGCTCTTGCAAAGTAAGCCTGACTTTTTACCTAAAGAGTACGTTTCCTGTTTCAGAATGCAGAACCTGAGGTCTGATTTCATGGTTTCCCAAACTTTGGAGTTAAAATACACTACTGGATGAGATAGAAGACACTGGCATCTAAGTACTGACCTTACCACACTGTTCACAGTGTCCCCTTTGAGTACTGCCAAATTTGCTCACCGTGGATTAACACAGGTATTTATGATTAAATGTTTTTGAGTTACCAAAGGGGCATGGTCAGAAACAGTAATGGGCAAAATATTAAATTAACTGAACAAGGTATGTTCCATAAAAGGGAATACCTTGCCAAACCTGGATTATTTATTGACATTTGATTACTGACAAAGTCTGACTGGGTCGGATCTCATTTTCAGTGGAGGCCTGGGGAGAAAAGCTCCAAAGTATTACAAAACACTTTACAAATACAATTTAAACAATTATACCAAGCCAAACAAATGAAAATATTGCTAAGAATAGATACAAGTTATATGACAATGACTTAATAGCCAGAGAAACTTTAGACAGTTTATAGAGACATTAAAGGTAAGTTAGCATAATACAAACAGGAATTGCAATATGAAGTAACAGAAAATCAAGCTTTTGTTATGGCATATTCTGAGAGAAAGCCAGGGGAGAGAAATTGATGGAAAGAAGGAAGTGACTGAATAAGGGCGAGTAAGGAGATGTGAAGTATAAATAGGCATTTGTTTACATTTAGGGAAATAGTTTATCCTGGTATTGAGCAAGAACAGAGACAGTTTTGGCTACAAAGTCTTTCAGAATGGTTATGAAGAATGGGAGGAAGGTTACTGATCTGAAGGATAGAGATAAGTATTTCCAGGCCTTAGCAACATGGTACAAGTGCAGACAATGCCCAGCAGAATCAAAAGGTTTGTGGAGTTTTTGGTCAATGGATCATAATGGCCAACTAGGAACATAGTTGTGTAGAATGTTATTTAGTGCTGGACAAGCAGATGGATTCTGGATAATTTTATAGGTGGTAAGACGCTGTGTATATGTTAGTTAAATGGGTAGATCTATCAATTTAGGCTTTTAGTGCTATCCAGTGGTGGGTTCGGAAAGGCGTAGTTGCTGCAAATTTATTAACTTTGTTATAGAATTGCTCATGCTTTGACTTTTGTGATGCCTGAAGGTTAGTAAGCATGGGAGTGCCATAAAGAAGTGCAGGGAGGCGATAAGTAGTGGCAAGTGTAGCCTTAGTTACGTCAGGGAGAAAGTTTTTGGCTCTATAAATCACCTCTAGTTTTTGATTAGTTTTTCCTCATGTAATTTTGCATATGCAGGTTGAACTTAAGATTATCATCTACTAGTATCCCTAATAATTTGTAATGAGAAGTGACATCACTGGTTGTATTACTAACAGAGAAGAGTTTTTTTTTTTTCATGGGAGAGGGATTTGGGGAAAAAAGGAGTGTGTGTGTGTGTATATATATATATATATATATATATATATATATATATATATATATATATATATATATATATATATTTTTTAATTGCTAAGCATGAGTTGCGAGTTACAAAGCCATGTCTTAATTGCAGTTAAAGCTTCCTGAGTAATTTTGTGGAGGTGTGCCACATTACCAGATGTGCAAATGAGTGTGGAGTCATGTGGATACTGGATTAGGAAGGCCTGTTTTGTGGATGTGTAGAGGATGTTGGTGAGAATGTTTAAGATGAGGTGACAAAAGATAGAGCCTTCTGGTACACTGGTGGTGACTGGGAGGTAAGGAGAAAGTGTGGAGTGCCATTTTACTGACTGATACCTATTGGATATGTATTTATTTACGTATTTAGTTAGTTGACATTTAACTGGGAAAGTCCGACTGGGCTAGTGCCCTTTTTCAGTGGAGGCCTGGGGATAAAAGCTCCACAGGAGAAACAAATTATCTTAGCTATAATTTATAAGTTCCACAGAAAAATAAAAAATGCATAATTACAATTTAAGTATAACATCCAATAGCACTATACAATAAAGGGAAAGCACTCAGTGGCATAATAAAAACATACATTGAGAATGAAAAGCTAGCAAACATATGGACCTGAAGTAAAAAGTAGGGTTTTACAGTTTACAGTCAGGTATGTTAGTATGAGAAGAAGCAGAAGGCAGTTATGTTTTGTCAAGGCTAGACGGAAGAGAGACAGCATAGTGATGTGAGTAGACTAAGTGATTTAGCGAGTTTTAGTAAGTGTCTATGGCTATGAGAATGATGAGAGTATTAGTGAGTGTAAAAAGGAGGGTAAGATAGATACTAATAAAGTGAGAGTGGAGGAGAGACAGACTGGGGGAGAGAGATGGAATTAGGGAGGGTGGTTTGTGTTAGACTTCCTATAGTGACAGGTCCGGGTCTGAAGTAAATGTGGTTTTAATGCTCTTTTGAATTCTTGTTTATGTGATATATTCCTGATGTGCAATGGTAGTTTGTTCCAGGCTAGGGTGGGTGTGTGTGGATATTTTGGGTTTGAAAATTTCCACCAGATGTTGGTAAGAACTTCTGAAAGTTCTAGAAGGGGTACAGCATGAGAAAAATGGGGAGATAGGACAGGCAGAGGGTCTGTTTAAGATGGAATGAATCATAAATAGTTGGGAGTAGAGAAGTTGGAGGGGGAACTCTAGCCAGTGTAGGAGATTGAGGGATAGGTAGTTCTGTGTCTCTGAGGTATGGTTAGCAGCAAATCTTGCAACTTTGTTATAGATGGATTCCAGTTTGGACAGGAGAGAAGCTTGAATGTTAGTTAGTATATGTGAACTGTAGAGAAGGCTAGGAAGAAGGAAGGCATGGGCAAGAGTAAGTCTAGAGTCTTTTGTGAGAAATTTGCTATTTCTATAAAGTAGCCCCAGGTTTTGATGTGCTTTTTTGATGCAATGGTGGACATGGAGGTCGAATTTGAGTTGGTCATCTATGATGACTCCGAGAAGTTTGGTATGAGTTTCAGCATTAATGAAAGTGTTGTCAAGGAATGTAATGGAGAAGGCAGGTTTCAGATGTGATCATCATCTGCATATTGTATAAGAGATGAGTCTGGACAGGAGGAATGCAAGTAATTAGTGAAGATATTAAATAATGAGGGACCACGAACTGACTGTTGTAGAATGCCAGTTTTGATGGGGAGAACGGAAGACATTGAGGAGAGCCACTTAACAGACTGATGTCAATTAGTTTGATAGCTTGTGAATCAGGAAATAATGGTACTGGATAGGTTTAGGTCAGAGAGTAGGGAGAGTAACAAAGGGTGAGAGACGGAATCAAATGCCTTAAATAGGTCAAGGAAGAGGCAAGAAGTAATTTCCTTACTGTCCCTAACAAGGAGATTGAGTTTGTAAAGCTGAGTGCAGTAGTAGTGCTGTGGTTAGGACAGAAACCATGTTGTGTGTTTGTATTTAGGTTTTCTTTGATTAAGTAGCCCGGGAGTTGCTTGTGTACACATTTTTCTAGTATTTTGGAGAGTGGGGACAGAATTGCTTTAGGCCGGAAGTTGGATAGTTCTATAAAGTTGCTACCCTTATGTACAGGTATGGTATAAAATTGTTTCCAGATTAAGGGAACAGTGGATTCCCTAATTCATTGGTTTATGAGAACAGAGATTGGGTAAGCTAAGGAGTTAGCTGCTAGTTTGAGGACGAAAGGAGGAAGGTTGTCTGTGGAAGGAGAGCAAGGCTTGAGCTTGAGAAGGTGGTGTTTTATATAGCCAGTAGAAACTGGTTGCAAAGAAAAGAAATTATTGTTATTTGTAGGAGAAGGGGTTGTAAGTGGGTGTGGGAGTATGGGGTCTGCTTTAATGGAGCGGGGGACTCTGTGGGGTTTGGGGAGTTAAGGGCTTGTGTAAGTTTGCTGATAGAATTGATGAAATAGGAGTTGAATATGGTAGTGGTTTCAGTGGGAGTGTTAATGGGACAAGGGTTTGGAGCTGATGGGCTACCATGGTGCATTATTTGATTAATATAGTTCCAGAATTTTTTGGGGGATATTATGATGGATTGTTTGGGGGTTGAGATAAAAGTTTTTATTGTCAAGAGTAATTTGTTTTTTGGAGAGGTTACACAGTTCTTTACAGGATTGAAGACGGATAGGTTATTTTGTTTTAGTCCAGAGTTTCCAGGCAGAGTTTCTTTTTTAAGTAGATGGGGATAGCCAGGGAGAGAGTATGGATTTCACTCTTTTCTTCAAAAGAGGAGTGAGAGAGTTTAGGATGCTTAAAAAGATGTTGTTAAATTTTTCCACAGAACCATGGGCTGCGACAGACCTAATGACAACATTTGAAGTAAAAGTTTGTTGTGATAAACTGTGTTGAAGGCTTTAGACAAGTCTAGAAATAAGAAGACTAGTTTGCCATTTATTGACAGTATCTATATAGGTTAGAAGTGTTTTTGAATACATTTTTCAAGTATTTTGGAGAGAGGGAGGGATAAGATTGCTATAGGTCTTAAGTTGGTAATGTCTGTTGAATTTCCTCCTTTTTGCACAGCGATAATGTGTGACTTTTTCCAGAGAGAGGAAATGTGGGATTCCTGGACTGACCTATTTATAAGGACTGACACAGAGTAGGCAGTGCTGTCGGCTGCTATTTTAGGGTATTCGGTTGGAATGTCATAAACTGAAGTAGAGCATAGTTTAAATTTAACAGTATTTTATACAGGATGTGGGCATACGTTTAAAGGTGAAAGTGGATGGGGTGATATGTGGCTGCTGGGCAGGGTTAGGATTTGATGTTCCTTGGTTTGATATGCTATACCATCTAAGAAATAAGAGTTGAACTGTACTGTGGTTTCAAGTGATGAGTTATTGGGAGTGGGGTTAGGGCTGAATTTATGGCCGGGATGCTAGATCTCTTTAATGGCTATCCAGAACTTTTTAGGGTTGTGTTTACAATTATTCCAGAAGTTAGTATAGTATAGTTTTTTTGTCGTCATTAATTTGCTTTTTAGTGCAATTGTGAAGCATTCTGTAGTTTTAAGATATTGTGATGGTTTACGTTTGCCATTCTTTCCATGCTTTTTCTCTATCCTGCATTAGCACTTTACTCTTTTTGGATAGCCAGACTGCATTGTTTCTTCCTTGTAGGTGGTGCAAAACTATTTAGGATATTCAAGAAAATTTGCATTGAACTGATTTACAGCATTATCTAAGGGCAGGATTTTTAGGAAGTTTCAGTTAATAGACTATAGGTTAGTAATAAACATTGCTGCGTTAAACTTGGAAATACTGTGTATTGTTTTATAAACATGCTGTTTAAGTGGATGTGTGACATGTCTGCTTGTATAGATTGGGAGATGATCACTAACAGAGTCTAACATTTTACCTGAGACACTGTATTTGCTAGGATCCACTATTAGGATTCAGTCTAATACGGAATTTGATGTCTTGATATGTGTGGGGCTATCAATTAGTTGTGTGAAACTAAATAGATGTAGAGGAGTTAAGAGTTTATGTCCAACCAACTGACACTAGATGTAGGGGAGTTAGAGTTTATGTCCAACCAGCTGACATTCACACCACCTAGTATTTTTTCTTGTGGAACTGTTATGGATATCCAATGTAGGATATTTGTATTGCTGCCAGGACAGCTGTAAAGACCAGCAATACGTATTTGTTTATAATCGTTTAATAACGGGGAATTAATAAGAAGCTCTGTTGAATTGAATTTTGGTATTTGTTTGTTGTAAGGGTAAATGTGGCAGTTTTTGGGAAATATTAAATCAATACCACCACATGTCCTCTTTATACGGTCATTATGGATGATAGTATAGAGAGGATGTGTAATTACAGAGTAGTTTACATTGGGTTTAAGCCAAGTTTCAGTGACAACAGGAACATCAGGCTTATGTTGGGCATGTAATTCAGCAATTTTACTTCTTATGCTTCTAAAATTTCTGGCAGCAAAAGTTAGATTACTAGGGTTGGGGGTTGATCACTGTAGGGCTACAGTGGGACCAGGATTAGGGTGACTGTATCCTGCTAAAAGGATTTTAGTAAATTGAGGAATTACTGATACTTATTTTTTGGAGAGTAGTTTTCCACTTAATTTTGTTTTAGTTTGAATTGAAATGGAGTTAATCAGTCTAAATTTGGAGAAAAGGTGACTGGCATCATTAAATAGGTTTGGTGTGATATGTGTAGAGTATAGGGATGAAGTATGAATAGGTGGTTGGGACAGAGTTGAAGATATGTTGAGAGCTTTTATAGAGTCATGTTAGGATGAAAGATAGCCTAGTAGCAGTAGAAGAATAGAGGATAATCTGAAAAGTAGCATAATTAAGTAAAGGAATCTGTATATTGTATTAGGAGTAAATTTTATATTTTTGAAAGAAACAGGTAAATCCATGAGGTGGGCATCTAGCCACTAAAATAAATACCCTAGACATTTGTCCACAGCAGAAATGAAAATCTTTCTAGGGCTTGCAGGAACTTAACCTGCTGCCATCATATAGGCTAGTCACTTTCCCCACACGTTCCTTCCTGTACAAAAAAACATTCATTGGTGGTGCCCATAAAATCAAATGCTGGAATGATATAAACAATGCTCAAATAATGGCATTACCCTCAAACCAACCTTTAATGATAATATATGTATCCAATCTAACAACACGTGTTTCAAAAATTCTAAGCCCTAGAGGCAGCTTTATCAGAGTTGTCACTCCTGTGCCTCCCACTTGAATAAATGTAAAAATTCTCACAACAGAATTTTTCACTCTCTAATTTTAAATGTTCAGCCTTATTAAGATGAAGTTACTGATATTATGGTAATAGAACATTCAATTCTTGTTATGGGGTATATAACCCCATTAACATTCCAAGTTAATAAGGTGATCATATGTCAGGCATAATAAGGAGTAAAACAAATGAATTTATCTTGATTAAAAATCTTGTCCGTGTTTTATCTGAGCACGCAGGATAAAGTTCTATATACTTACAATTTAAAGTATTAGGAGACTTCAACCAGCTCATATATACTAAACTTATAAAATTAAAACTCATGCTATAGATAAACAATAAACACAAACATCTACATAACCACACAATGAAGACTTAATGATATTTGTCAGAAACCAAATTATAAAGAAATGTTTTGCATTTAAATGCCAAACAGAGGCAAAAACTATGCACAATATGTGAGAAATCTCCCAAGGAAAAGGTATCCACCTTTGCTCAGGTGGAGATATAATGTACCCAACCAAAAAGGAGCGAAAAAGAGGCAAAGGGTTAAATGTTCTAAACAGAGATCAGTACAATACAAAAATCACAGTGCCTACTCTAATTACAGCCAACCTAAAGAAACCTACATTTTTATTACAGCAATATTGCCCAACATAAAGTATTAACTTATAAAGTTACTTAACTTAACTGGCCAGAAATGTCCATTTACAGACTTCTAAAGCAACCATTACAACATAAATCCATTACACTTGTAGTGGCAATATTCCCCTCAATCTAGGTCTGTACCAAAGTCAAAAAAGGAACTCAAATAATATGTTGTACACTGACTTACCATCTCAGTATAAAAAATAATAATAATCATAAACACAACAAAAAACAAATTTAAACCATTAAGGAATGGAAGGATAAGTAGTACAAACCATGTTTATAACCTGCTTATTAACTGCTAGTATACACTGCAAATAAAAACATTAGGAAAGACCCACACAGCTGGGAGGAAATGTCACTCACATGTACCAATGGCACTCCCTTTATAAGAAAGTAAAACATGATAAAATAATGATCAAAGTACAACACATCAAGCCAACATCAGTCCACATCCCGAGAAGTTATATTCTCTTAGGTCTGTGATATCAAGCACATAACAGATGAAAATATCACATTAGCAACATTGATAAGTTCAAGTACCTGTTTACTGCATACAAATTTAACTGCAGCCGTTTTCTGGCCCATCATCTTCTTTTTAAAGAGAGGAAATAATTCAAAGAGTTGGGACATTGTTTAAGAAAACTGCAGGAAGAAATGGATTTGAATTCCATGGATTCTGATTGCCTTGAACCAAGGTGTTAGTAACTGACCTCCAGCTGGGCGTGTAATCTTGTTTCAATCTCAATGGGTCTTGCAAAAGTAACAGGACTGCTATGACAGAAAATCATTAATTGGGCTGTGTACATACATTTAAACTTCCAAGCCTTTTCCCAACACACAGCAAACTTTCACTTCCATGCCTCTGCAGAAAAGTCTTGACCTCAACAGACAATTTGGTTGTTCATCAAGGCAGGGGTTCCAGGTGACCATAACTGTGATAAAATCTTTCCTTCAACTGGTACCTTGGAAAATAGACCAAGACAGCTTGAGGGGGGGTCTTGGAGTGTTAATGTGGCCTTTCAGTTATTTCTGCTGTCTGGGACTTGTCCACGCAATGAACTAATCAATCATTAAAGTAGTGCAGTCTCTTGTCTTCCAGCTTTTCAGGAATTCTGAAAAATGAATATTCTTGGGTCTAGTACAATATTCTTGGTCTATCTACCTAGTCTTCAGGTAATTTTGCCTGCTGACAAACCTTTGGGTGTTATTTGTCAATAAGTGCTCATTTCCGTCATGTGGTTGGAATAAGAGGTAAAGGCCTCCTCTATTTCCTCTACTCAGCTCTTAGTTTTTTTCCCTATATAACAGTTTAATGATTAACTATTTTTTGTAGTTCAGATATGATTTGCTCTAGCTTTGCACTAAGTGAAGTAGTTTTCCTATGCACTCTATAATGCACTCATATTAATGTTATTAGAAGCAGCCAGTGATTACTTTCACTCTGATGGGGTTGTACTGAGTGCAGAAGTTTTTTATCTCTGACTTTTTCAAATCATACAAAAGCACAACTGTCCAGTTAATATGTAAAATCATAAGACGATCTGTAGACAAGAGTGGGCAAATTAAACAGCTCAGACTTAAAATCCCCAATGTTAGGGAGAAAACATTAGCAATCCTAGCTAACAGTTTGTCTGCCTTTTTCAACAGAAGTAGGCAGCAAGATATTTGGGGTTTATTTTGTTGTGTTTTTATTCATTTATCTACCCAACCATGAATTTACATTTTTTTCACAAAACTATTGTTCATTTTAGAGACTTCAAATAAATTTGTCCCCATCTTTGTGATAATGAGATCTAGTATATTTCCTCCTCTCGTGGGAACAGTGACTAGCTGTTCCATGGCATTTGAATTTATGAACTCCAGGAACCGTTGGGTTCAAACTCACTCGACCGCAGGGAGCACATGCAGACTCTGCACAAAAAAGCGCTCCAACTGAGAATCGATGTGGAGAACCTCTTGCTGAGATGTGACAATGCTAACTGCTACACCACTGCAGCAAATTTCTAAATTTCTAAGAGCAATATTTAAAATCTGTTTCTGATTTTGTGCTTTAGTCTCCATATTATTTTTGGCTTTATCCAGCATTCTTGCACTAAGAGGACGAGAGGTATATATCCAAGATTATGAAATATGCTTCCTCTTTCAGTCAGAAGAGGTTTGCCACTAATTTCCTTCAAAAAAAAAAAAATCTTGATATATTTGTACAATTGAAACAGAAAAAAATCAACAAAAGTTACTTCAGTCAAGCTTTCTTGAAGCCTAGTAGATTATAAACGTAGAAACCGATCCTATGAATTTAGACAATAGACAAAAATATGATGTGAGTGTATGCTGGCAATCATCTGTACTCAAAATAAGGCAGAAAAAACTTAATACAATGTCCAGTAGTCTTGACAGAAAGACCAAATAAAGGAAGAAAATGACCATAGAGAAGAAGTATGACAGAAAAAAGGGAGGTATGCAGGACATTGGGACAGCATATCTTAGGATTAATGAAGAGTATGATAATAGTAAGGATAAGGTGTGAGTGACAGGGAGACAGGACTGGAGGGGGCGAGTAAAGGACAGGGGCCAGGCAAAGAATTAGTGTGTGTGTGTGTGTGTGTGTGTGTGTGTGTGTGTGTGTGTGTGTGTGTGTGTGAGAAAATGAGGGGGGTAGTGCGATGAGCTGATAAAAGATGGAACAGAAGTTCAACAGAATAGATACGTAAAATTATAAATGAACAGGGAAACATATTAATGTTTACGTCAACCCCCCCCCACAGAATTAATTACCTGTTACTAGATAAGTGAGAATTAAAGGTCAGTGACTACTTTATTAAAACACGTGGTGGTAAGCACCTTTCATTCAACAAATAAAAGTTGTTTTGAAAAGGAAAGGGTTAATGCATTAAAGAGGGGTGATGATGTGATAGGGAGGGTTGTTTTAAATTGGTGTTTTTAATTGAATTGCTTGGTCTGATGAAGTTCATTTATTGATCAAAAGAGCTTACCATCAAGTGTTTTAATAAAGTAGCATTGCTTTTTATATGTCATTATTGCCATTTTATTTTGAGTCCACTAATCAAGCAATAATAGAACAAACTGTTCTACAGGTGGTAAAACATGTCAGCATCATGTCAATAACAGGGGTAAGGTTTGGGATTTACTGCAGTATAAAATGTATCATGTCATTATCACAGATAATAAATTATTACACTCAAAGATCAGTTATGAGCCACTATTATAATGACTAGCATTTATTAATGCATAACAGACTGTGAGCTACCATGAGATGAGAAAGCATCCAAAACTTAATTTGTTTTTTAGGATTTTAAGTAGTCTAAATGCCAATGCATTGCTACCACCTCCTGTCATTGGGGGGAAGTGAGAGGTACAGACTGTAGCTATAATGCAGTAGATGGCTTGATGTTTTAGAAGAAAGTTACGGTGTGTTTCCTCCAGTGAGAAATTATTAGGTTTTCAATGCTCCTAACAGACCTCCTTCTATTGGTTAGCGGATGCATTGCAATGCCAGCTACACTGAGCTGCTATGAGGGTGTACCCACTTGCAGTGTTGAAATGGAATGTATGCACTGTCTGCCCAGTCTGCCACCCCATTTCCCTGTGCATGAAGACATAGTACCTGGCCTTCCACCAAGTGTTGCTCTTGCAGAAGGATTTTCACAGTCTTCTCTTCCTGGGAAACATACGAGGCAGCCTCAGTTGGTCACTCCTAACCCTTCATGGTAGGGTCCTGTAGCTCTTGAGCTGCTGCTCTTACTTGGGTCATCTGGTTAAATTCAAGGTTCTATCCCTCTATGCCACAAATCAGGTGCAGAGAGAGAGAAGGAAGGTTTTGCAGTGGTAAGAACAGGGAAATACATCAGTAGCTAAGCGTATGATCTTTGTATTGGTTAGATCACTTACATGTGGTGGCTGTGGCATGGTTTATTAGTACAATGGATGCATACAGTGGCTGGACAGCATGGGTTGTTGCTTATGGGTATAGTTTCTCATAAAATGTTTAGCTCTGTACAGCAATCCAAGCATCAAATTATCACATCTAACATATAAACTGGTCCTATTGCAGCCTTCACTATAAAAGCGGATGGGTCCAAAGTGATAGACTGTTGTTCCTCAAGAGCATGTTGCTATTATATAGGATGCACACGGTTATACTTCCATACATTCTAACTGTACATAACACAAGTAATTCATTGACTGTTGTGAGTTTACGCACAAGAAATGCACTGTTGTGTGCACTAACAATATAAGCATCAACCCAATTTATGTAACATTAGAAGATTAAAGAATGTGTTGGTACTAACAAACACATTAACAGAATTAATACACAGCATTTAATCACTATTTTTAAATTACTGCAAAGCAAATTGAAGGGCCATATGCCCATCCCCCCAAAAGAGAAAGCATACATTACATTCACATTCACTTGACATAACAGCCATATTAGCAAACTGCATTTTTCATTAATTCCACTTACAAGTGGAGCTGGCACCCCCTTAATTGCCCACGATAGTTCTAAAAAGAGTGAAAGGTTTATGCATCCCCAAACACTTAATTTGAAAAGTCACAAAACCACTGTGACAATCCTACTGTCAATACATTTCAGGACACTGGTAGTTACTGTAAAATTATGCCCAATGTGTATTCATTCCCCCGTGCATTGTAGTAATGTAGGATGCACAGTGCTGTGATGTTGTACACACTAGCTTTAACAATCGATTGTAGTGGCTAGTTTCCATATAGACTCAATGCATAAGAATCTACTTCACTGGCAGCAAACTATATTATTTTTTAGCCACTGCCTTTACATCAATGGTGTCGTTTTTTTCATTTTACATAAGCTTTTAATTTTCAACAGGTAGTAAGATAAGAAGCAGCAGGAAGGCCCCCCCCCCCCAACACTGACTTACTAAAAAATTTGACTACAGTAAGACACACCAGTATAGGGATAACATTTCTAAAACAAGAAAAAAGAGCAGAAAGTCAAGCCAGGGCTGTCTATGCAAATAATTTACTGTTCAGCTAATTAAGAGTAATGGCCATACTTATTTTTCCATTTAGATCATTTAGTTAACATCTTTAACTTAGTATCTTCCATATTTGTCTCCAAATCACATAGCTCTGGCATTACGTTAAATAAAATTACTATTAGATGTGGACCCATCTTTTTCCATACTTTTGTTATTGTCTGTTTCCTGACCAGTATAATTATATAGATCAAGAGGTTTTCTGCATTAGGTAAATCCAGATAAGGATTATACTGTAATAAGAATAAGGAAAGGGACATCAGAAATTACAGGTGGCAAAATTGTGCACTCACAATTTTGTAAATGTAAAATAAATAAATAAAAATAAATGTTAGTTCTAAACAGCCCAATAAAATATGCTTCTACATGGCTAGTTAATTACCAGACACGGTGAGGAGTTAAGATACATAACAGACAGTTTAACCAGGGTGTAAAAATATTTATACAAACATTACCCGCCAAAAAAATGGATCTTCTAGACTTAGTGGCATATTTTAACCATATCTGTCTTGTAACAGGCACAACAATATTAATTTCCTAAATCAGTCTATGCTTAACTACAGTTTGACCCCTGTGGCTAACATAATATTGCGCAATTAACATCGTCCCTCACCTTGAAGCACCATCTAATCCATCAGGGCCAATCTCCTCTAGCACTAAAGCCAATCCTAGTTTAGTTAGTAAGATTATTAGCTTTATAAACCCCAAACCCTCTGTTTGCTGCACTACCAGCTTTTCCGCTGTCTATCAGAGATACAGCTATTATTAGTTGCTCCAAGTGCAGTATGTGGGGTACTTTAGTTTTTGTTTTCTCAGACTTTTAAGTTTATGAAAGCAGTTGGTACATAGGTCATGCAGTCAGACGTTTTTTTAAATATGATTAGACTTTATGTTATTTAATAAACAGTATAAGACTGACAGCTCGCCTTGACATTGGCTCTGTTTAAGTTGTGCTACCTTTTTATACAATAGTGAGCATTCACCAATCTTCACTATAAGAATAACTTTCCAAATTGCCTTTACCTTAACCCATGCAGTCATTTTAGACAGACAGCCTTCATATAAAATTCAGAATGTGACAGGAATATCCTGCATATTTCTGGGGGTACGAAAAGAATATCTCCAAAAGCCTAGAATTCTTCACATCACATATAAAGGATGTAAAAGGAAACTTAATAGTATTAAGAATGTCCTTACAAAGGTACTTACAAAATCCTTGAGTTGCATATAATATGTACCATTTGACAGCTAAGATTTTTTTATTGCAGATCAAGTTTTGGATTTTACCTCAAAACTGTAGGTAGCTTTTAATTTTATTCACAACAGTAGAGTATGTTGCCATAACTAAAAAATTAAGGCCAGTGGAACTCCAAGGTATATAATTTTGTTAGGCATATCTTATGTGGAATATTGTTTCACTAGAAAAGAGTACAAGGTATAATACTCATGTTGATCCATGGTAAGCAAATTTGGCAGTACTCAAAGGGGACTCTTGAAACAGAGTGGTAAGGTTTGTATTTAGATGCTGCCCACTTCTATCTCATACAATAGTGTATTTTAACTCCGACGTTTGGAGTATTTATGATTAGAAGTAAGGCATATAATTGAACTTAATAACATCCATTTTAGATGGGTTAACCTTGTACTGTGAAAACTCTGCAAATGGTTTAAGTTACATAAAATGTTTATCCCTATCCTTCTCTGGTTAAGCAAAATATACCAACAGATCATCAGCACATAAGTACAGGGAATGTTCATATTTGATATTTTTTTACTGGTGTGAAGAATTTCTAAGTCTGGTAGGCAAGGGTAAAATACAAACAGCATATGGTAGAGGGTAAAGCGGGTATCTTTGACTAGTACCGGTTTGCACTTCAGATAGTAGTTTGGGATGAATTTTGATTTTTTGGAATTCCGATATAGAGATCGGATTAGAGAAACTAGGTTAACAGGGAAACCACATTTCCAAAGGGTCTTAAATAAAAATGTCCATCTGACTCTATCAAAGTCTTTTACCATCTAAACTCAGTATCAGCAACTGCTACCTGTGAGTTGCATGTTCTATCACCAACATCACTTTGAGTAAGTTATCAAGTGTAGTACGATTCATGACAAAAGCCTGTCTGGTCTAGGTGAATTAAATCTGGGAATAAAGGAGTGATAGCATGTGCTGGTAGAGTAATAAAAATGTTTTAATAGACATTTACTATTGATATGGGATGGTATGAAGACACATTTAGTAGATCCTTACATTGTTAAGGTATTACCACTAGTCTGTCTTGTTTCCAAGAAAGCAGAACTTTACTGGTGCCTAGAATGTTATGGGCTAATACCAAAAAGTTATGAAGACCACCCCATGAAAATTTCTGTTGGAATTTCATATGTTTCTGGAGTTTTGTCTTGGACTATATATTTAGTGACTAAATGCCCTAGGAGAATGAGGACAGCAACTTGTTTGTCTAGCTGTAAAGATAGTTTTGGAAGAGAGGGAAGCAAGATATTCAACATTCAAGTAAGAGTCAAGGGCTGAATGTTGGTCCCATTATATAATTGCTGATAATATTCTGCAAAAGACTGTGGGATGTCCTAGGGGGATGTAATTTCCTTCCCAGTTGTTAAACCATACAGTTTTGGTATACTCTTTTCTGTGGTCTGCTGCCTGAAAACACTGACTCTTCAGTGAGAATTCAAGAGCATGAACTACAAAACAGCTTGCTTGGAAAATCCATTTTAAATTGCATACAACTGTCTAACACACTCTTAGCTGAATCCAATTTAGTTACTTTCAGGGTTTCACTGATCATTTCAGTTTGTACCTCATGTAAGTTTGACTGAAGCTCTTGCAAAGTAAGCCTGACTTTTTACCTAAAGAGTACGTTTCCTGTTTCAGAATGCAGAACCTGAGGTCTGATTTCATGGTTTCCCAAACTTTGGAGTTAAAATACACTACTGGATGAGATAGAAGACACTGGCATCTAAGTACTGACCTTACCACACTGTTCACAGTGTCCCCTTTGAGTACTGCCAAATTTGCTCACCGTGGATTAACACAGGTATTTATGATTAAATGTTTTTGAGTTACCAAAGGGGCATGGTCAGAAACAGTAATGGGCAAAATATTAAATTAACTGAACAAGGTATGTTCCATAAAAGGGAATACCTTGCCAAACCTGGATTATTTATTGACATTTGATTACTGACAAAGTCTGACTGGGTCGGATCTCATTTTCAGTGGAGGCCTGGGGAGAAAAGCTCCAAAGTATTACAAAACACTTTACAAATACAATTTAAACAATTATACCAAGCCAAACAAATGAAAATATTGCTAAGAATAGATACAAGTTATATGACAATGACTTAATAGCCAGAGAAACTTTAGACAGTTTATAGAGACATTAAAGGTAAGTTAGCATAATACAAACAGGAATTGCAATATGAAGTAACAGAAAATCAAGCTTTTGTTATGGCATATTCTGAGAGAAAGCCAGGGGAGAGAAATTGATGGAAAGAAGGAAGTGACTGAATAAGGGCGAGTAAGGAGATGTGAAGTATAAATAGGCATTTGTTTACATTTAGGGAAATAGTTTATCCTGGTATTGAGCAAGAACAGAGACAGTTTTGGCTACAAAGTCTTTCAGAATGGTTATGAAGAATGGGAGGAAGGTTACTGATCTGAAGGATAGAGATAAGTATTTCCAGGCCTTAGCAACATGGTACAAGTGCAGACAATGCCCAGCAGAATCAAAAGGTTTGTGGAGTTTTTGGTCAATGGATCATAATGGCCAACTAGGAACATAGTTGTGTAGAATGTTATTTAGTGCTGGACAAGCAGATGGATTCTGGATAATTTTATAGGTGGTAAGACGCTGTGTATATGTTAGTTAAATGGGTAGATCTATCAATTTAGGCTTTTTAGTGCTATCCAGTGGTGGGTTCGGAAAGGCGTAGTTGCTGCAAATTTATTAACTTTGTTATAGAATTGCTCATGCTTTGACTTTTGTGATGCCTGAAGGTTAGTAAGCATGGGAGTGCCATAAAGAAGTGCAGGGAGGCGATAAGTAGTGGCAAGTGTAGCCTTAGTTACGTCAGGGAGAAAGTTTTTGGCTCTATAAATCACCTCTAGTTTTTGATTAGTTTTTCCTCATGTAATTTTGCATATGCAGGTTGAACTTAAGATTATCATCTACTAGTATCCCTAATAATTTGTAATGAGAAGTGACATCACTGGTTGTATTACTAACAGAGAAGAGTTTTTTTTTTTTCATGGGAGAGGGATTTGGGGAAAAAAGGAGTGTGTGTGTGTGTGTATATATATATATATATATATATATATATATATATATATATATATATATATATATATATATATATTTTTTTTTTTAATTGCTAAGCATGAGTTGCGAGTTACAAAGCCATGTCTTAATTGCAGTTAAAGCTTCCTGAGTAATTTTGTGGAGGTGTGCCACATTACCAGATGTGCAAATGAGTGTGGAGTCATGTGGATACTGGATTAGGAAGGCCTGTTTTGTGGATGTGTAGAGGATGTTGGTGAGAATGTTTAAGATGAGGTGACAAAAGATAGAGCCTTCTGGTACACTGGTGGTGACTGGGAGGTAAGGAGAAAGTGTGGAGTGCCATTTTACTGACTGATACCTATTGGATATGTATTTATTTACGTATTTAGTTAGTTGACATTTAACTGGGAAAGTCCGACTGGGCTAGTGCCCTTTTTCAGTGGAGGCCTGGGGATAAAAGCTCCACAGGAGAAACAAATTATCTTAGCTATAATTTATAAGTTCCACAGAAAAATAAAAAATGCATAATTACAATTTAAGTATAACATCCAATAGCACTATACAATAAAGGGAAAGCACTCAGTGGCATAATAAAAACATACATTGAGAATGAAAAGCTAGCAAACATATGGACCTGAAGTAAAAAGTAGGGTTTTACAGTTTACAGTCAGGTATGTTAGTATGAGAAGAAGCAGAAGGCAGTTATGTTTTGTCAAGGCTAGACGGAAGAGAGACAGCATAGTGATGTGAGTAGACTAAGTGATTTAGCGAGTTTTAGTAAGTGTCTATGGCTATGAGAATGATGAGAGTATTAGTGAGTGTAAAAGGAGGGTAAGATAGATACTAATAAAGTGAGAGTGGAGGAGAGACAGACTGGGGGAGAGAGATGGAATTAGGGAGGGTGGTTTGTGTTAGACTTCCTATAGTGACAGGTCCGGGTCTGAAGTAAATGTGGTTTTAATGCTCTTTTGAATTCTTGTTTATGTGATATATTCCTGATGTGCAATGGTAGTTTGTTCCAGGCTAGGGTGGGTGTGTGTGGATATTTTGGGTTTGAAAATTTCCACCAGATGTTGGTAAGAACTTCTGAAAGTTCTAGAAGGGGTACAGCATGAGAAAAATGGGGAGATAGGACAGGCAGAGGGTCTGTTTAAGATGGAATGAATCATAAATAGTTGGGAGTAGAGAAGTTGGAGGGGGAACTCTAGCCAGTGTAGGAGATTGAGGGATAGGTAGTTCTGTGTCTCTGAGGTATGGTTAGCAGCAAATCTTGCAACTTTGTTATAGATGGATTCCAGTTTGGACAGGAGAGAAGCTTGAATGTTAGTTAGTATATGTGAACTGTAGAGAAGGCTAGGAAGAAGGAAGGCATGGGCAAGAGTAAGTCTAGAGTCTTTTGTGAGAAATTTGCTATTTCTATAAAGTAGCCCCAGGTTTTGATGTGCTTTTTTGATGCAATGGTGGACATGGAGGTCGAATTTGAGTTGGTCATCTATGATGACTCCGAGAAGTTTGGTATGAGTTTCAGCATTAATGAAAGTGTTGTCAAGGAATGTAATGGAGAAGGCAGGTTTCAGATGTGATCATCATCTGCATATTGTATAAGAGATGAGTCTGGACAGGAGGAATGCAAGTAATTAGTGAAGATATTAAATAATGAGGGACCACGAACTGACTGTTGTAGAATGCCAGTTTTGATGGGGAGAACGGAAGACATTGAGGAGAGCCACTTAACAGACTGATGTCAATTAGTTTGATAGCTTGTGAATCAGGAAATAATGGTACTGGATAGGTTTAGGTCAGAGAGTAGGGAGAGTAACAAAGGGTGAGAGACGGAATCAAATGCCTTAAATAGGTCAAGGAAGAGGCAAGAAGTAATTTCCTTACTGTCCCTAACAAGGGAGATTGAGTTTGTAAAGCTGAGTGCAGTAGTAGTGCTGTGGTTAGGACAGAAACCATGTTGTGTGTTTGTATTTAGGTTTTCTTTGATTAAGTAGCCCGGGAGTTGCTTGTGTACACATTTTTCTAGTATTTTGGAGAGTGGGGACAGAATTGCTTTAGGCCGGAAGTTGGATAGTTCTATAAAGTTGCTACCCTTATGTACAGGTATGGTATAAAATTGTTTCCAGATTAAGGGAACAGTGGATTCCCTAATTCATTGGTTTATGAGAACAGAGATTGGGTAAGCTAAGGAGTTAGCTGCTAGTTTGAGGACGAAAGGAGGAAGGTTGTCTGTGGAAGGAGAGCAAGGCTTGAGCTTGAGAAGGTGGTGTTTTATATAGCCAGTAGAAACTGGTTGCAAAGAAAAGAAATTATTGTTATTTGTAGGAGAAGGGGTTGTAAGTGGGTGTGGGAGTATGGGGTCTGCTTTAATGGAGCGGGGGACTCTGTGGGGTTTGGGGAGTTAAGGGCTTGTGTAAGTTTGCTGATAGAATTGATGAAATAGGAGTTGAATATGGTAGTGGTTTCAGTGGGAGTGTTAATGGGACAAGGGTTTGGAGCTGATGGGCTACCATGGTGCATTATTTGATTAATATAGTTCCAGAATTTTTTGGGGGATATTATGATGGATTGTTTGGGGGTTGAGATAAAAGTTTTATTGTCAAGAGTAATTTGTTTTTTGGAGAGGTTACACAGTTCTTTACAGGATTGAAGACGGATAGGTTATTTTGTTTTAGTCCAGAGTTTCCAGGCAGAGTTTCTTTTTTAAGTAGATGGGGATAGCCAGGGAGAGAGTATGGATTTCACTCTTTTCTTCAAAAGAGGAGTGAGAGAGTTTAGGATGCTTAAAAAGATGTTGTTAATTTTTCCACAGAACCATGGGCTGCGACAAACCTAATGACAACATTTGAAGTAAAAGTTTGTTGTGATAAACTGTGTTGAAGGCTTTAGACAAGTCTAGAAATAAGAAGACTAGTTTGCCATTTATTGACAGTATCTATATAGGTTAGAAGTGTTTTTGAATACATTTTTCAAGTATTTTGGAGAGAGGGAGGGATAAGATTGCTATAGGTCTTAAGTTGGTAATGTCTGTTGAATTTCCTCCTTTTTGCACAGCGATAATGTGTGACTTTTTCCAGAGAGAGGAAATGTGGGATTCCTGGACTGACCTATTTATAAGGACTGACACAGAGTAGGCAGTGCTGTCGGCTGCTATTTTAGGGTATTCGGTTGGAATGTCATAAACTGAAGTAGAGCATAGTTTAAATTTAACAGTATTTTATACAGGATGTGGGCATACGTTTAAAGGTGAAAGTGGATGGGGTGATATGTGGCTGCTGGGCAGGGTTAGGATTTGATGTTCCTTGGTTTGATATGCTATACCATCTAAGAAATAAGAGTTGAACTGTACTGTGGTTTCAAGTGATGAGTTATTGGGAGTGGGGTTAGGGCTGAATTTATGGCCGGGATGCTAGATCTCTTTAATGGCTATCCAGAACTTTTTAGGGTTGTGTTTACAATTATTCCAGAAGTTAGTATAGTATAGTTTTTTTGTCGTCATTAATTTGCTTTTTAGTGCAATTGTGAAGCATTCTGTAGTTTTAAGATATTGTGATGGTTTACGTTTGCCATTCTTTCCATGCTTTTTCTCTATCCTGCATTAGCACTTTACTCTTTTTGGATAGCCAGACTGCATTGTTTCTTCCTTGTAGGTGGTGCAAAACTATTTAGGATATTCAAGAAAATTTGCATTGAACTGATTTACAGCATTATCTAAGGGGAGGATTTTTAGGAAGTTTCAGTTAATAGACTATAGGTTAGTAATAAACATTGCTGCGTTAAACTTGGAAATACTGTGTATTGTTTTATAAACATGCTGTTTAAGTGGATGTGTGACATGTCTGCTTGTATAGATTGGGAGATGATCACTAACAGAGTCTAACATTTTACCTGAGACACTGTATTTGCTAGGATCCACTATTAGGATTCAGTCTAATACGGAATTTGATGTCTTGATATGTGTGGGGCTATCAATTAGTTGTGTGAAACTAAATAGATGTAGAGGAGTTAAGAGTTTATGTCCAACCAACTGACACTAGATGTAGGGGAGTTAGAGTTTATGTCCAACCAGCTGACATTCACACCACCTAGTATTTTTTCTTGTGGAACTGTTATGGATATCCAATGTAGGATATTTGTATTGCTGCCAGGACAGCTGTAAAGACCAGCAATACGTATTTGTTTATAATCGTTTAATAACGGGGAATTAATAAGAAGCTCTGTTGAATTGAATTTTGGTATTTGTTTGTTGTAAGGGTAAATGTGGCAGTTTTTGGGAAATATTAAATCAATACCACCACATGTCCTCTTTATACGGTCATTATGGATGATAGTATAGAGAGGATGTGTAATTACAGAGTAGTTTACATTGGGTTTAAGCCAAGTTTCAGTGACAACAGGAACATCAGGCTTATGTTGGGCATGTAATTCAGCAATTTTACTTCTTATGCTTCTAAAATTTCTGGCAGCAAAAGTTAGATTACTAGGGTTGGGGTTGATCACTGTAGGGCTACAGTGGGACCAGGATTAGGGTGACTGTATCCTGCTAAAAGGATTTTAGTAAATTGAGGAATTACTGATACTTATTTTTTGGAGAGTAGTTTTCCACTTAATTTTGTTTTAGTTTGAATTGAAATGGAGTTAATCAGTCTAAATTTGGAGAAAAGGTGACTGGCATCATTAAATAGGTTTGGTGTGATATGTGTAGAGTATAGGGATGAAGTATGAATAGGTGGTTGGGACAGAGTTGAAGATATGTTGAGAGCTTTTATAGAGTCATGTTAGGATGAAAGATAGCCTAGTAGCAGTAGAAGAATAGAGGATAATCTGAAAAGTAGCATAATTAAGTAAAGGAATCTGTATATTGTATTAGGAGTAAATTTTATATTTTTGAAAGAAACAGGTAAATCCATGAGGTGGGCATCTAGCCACTAAAATAAATACCCTAGACATTTGTCCACAGCAGAAATGAAAATCTTTCTAGGGCTTGCAGGAACTTAACCTGCTGCCATCATATAGGCTAGTCACTTTCCCCACGTTCCTTCCTGTACAAAAAAACATTCATTGGTGGTGCCCATAAAATCAAATGCTGGAATGATATAAACAATGCTCAAATAATGGCATTACCCTCAAACCAACCTTTAATGATAATATATGTATCCAATCTAACAACACGTGTTTCAAAATTCTAAGCCCTAGAGGCAGCTTTATCAGAGTTGTCACTCCTGTGCCTCCCACTTGAATAAATGTAAAAATTCTCACAACAGAATTTTTCACTCTCTAATTTTAAATGTTCAGCCTTATTAAGATGAAGTTACTGATATTATGGTAATAGAACATTCAATTCTTGTTATGGGGTATATAACCCCATTAACATTCAAGTTAATAAGGTGATCATATGTCAGGCATAATAAGGAGTAAAACAAATGAATTTATCTTGATTAAAAATCTTGTCCGTGTTTTATCTGAGCACGCAGGATAAAGTTCTATATACTTACAATTTAAAGTATTAGGAGACTTCAACCAGCTCATATATACTAAACTTATAAAATTAAAACTCATGCTATAGATAAACAATAAACACAAACATCTACATAACCACACAATGAAGACTTAATGATATTTGTCAGAAACCAAATTATAAAGAAATGTTTTGCATTTAAATGCCAAACAGAGGCAAAAACTATGCACAATATGTGAGAAATCTCCCAAGGAAAAGGTATCCACCTTTGCTCAGGTGGAGATATAATGTACCCAACCAAAAAGGAGCGAAAAAGAGGCAAAGGGTTAAATGTTCTAAACAGAGATCAGTACAATACAAAAATCACAGTGCCTACTCTAATTACAGCCAACCTAAAGAAACCTACATTTTATTACAGCAATATTGCCCAACATAAAGTATTAACTTATAAAGTTACTTAACTTAACTGGCCAGAAATGTCCATTTACAGACTTCTAAAGCAACCATTACAACATAAATCCATTACACTTGTAGTGGCAATATTCCCCTCAATCTAGGTCTGTACCAAAGTCAAAAAAGGAACTCAAATAATATGTTGTACACTGACTTACCATCTCAGTATAAAAAATAATAATAATCATAAACACAACAAAAAACAAATTTAAACCATTAAGGAATGGAAGGATAAGTAGTACAAACCATGTTTATAACCTGCTTATTAACTGCTAGTATACACTGCAAATAAAAACATTAGGAAAGACCCACACAGCTGGGAGGAAATGTCACTCACATGTACCAATGGCACTCCCTTTATAAGAAAGTAAAACATGATAAAATAATGATCAAAGTACAACACATCAAGCCAACATCAGTCCACATCCCGAGAAGTTATATTCTCTTAGGTCTGTGATATCAAGCACATAACAGATGAAAATATCACATTAGCAACATTGATAAGTTCAAGTACCTGTTTACTGCATACAAATTTAACTGCAGCCGTTTTCTGGCCCATCATCTTCTTTTTAAAGAGAGGAAATAATTCAAAGAGTTGGGACATTGTTTAAGAAAACTGCAGGAAGAAATGGATTTGAATTCCATGGATTCTGATTGCCTTGAACCAAGGTGTTAGTAACTGACCTCCAGCTGGGCGTGTAATCTTGTTTCAATCTCAATGGGTCTTGCAAAAGTAACAGGACTGCTATGACAGAAAATCATTAATTGGGCTGTGTACATACATTTAAACTTCCAAGCCTTTTCCCAACACACAGCAAACTTTCACTTCCATGCCTCTGCAGAAAAGTCTTGACCTCAACAGACAATTTGGTTGTTCATCAAGGCAGGGGTTCCAGGTGACCATAACTGTGATAAAATCTTTCCTTCAACTGGTACCTTGGAAAATAGACCAAGACAGCTTGAGGGGGGGTCTTGGAGTGTTAATGTGGCCTTTCAGTTATTTCTGCTGTCTGGGACTTGTCCACGCAATGAACTAATCAATCATTAAAGTAGTGCAGTCTCTTGTCTTCCAGCTTTTCAGGAATTCTGAAAAATGAATATTCTTGGGTCTAGTACAATATTCTTGGTCTATCTACCTAGTCTTCAGGTAATTTTGCCTGCTGACAAACCTTTGGGTGTTATTTGTCAATAAGTGCTCATTTCCGTCATGTGGTTGGAATAAGAGGTAAAGGCCTCCTCTATTTCCTCTACTCAGCTCTTAGTTTTTTTCCCTATATAACAGTTTAATGATTAACTATTTTTTGTAGTTCAGATATGATTTGCTCTAGCTTTGCACTAAGTGAAGTAGTTTTCCTATGCACTCTATAATGCACTCATATTAATGTTATTAGAAGCAGCCAGTGATTACTTTCACTCTGATGGGGTTGTACTGAGTGCAGAAGTTTTTTATCTCTGACTTTTTCAAATCATACAAAAGCACAACTGTCCAGTTAATATGTAAAATCATAAGACGATCTGTAGACAAGAGTGGGCAAATTAAACAGCTCAGACTTAAAATCCCCAATGTTAGGGAGAAAACATTAGCAATCCTAGCTAACAGTTTGTCTGCCTTTTTCAACAGAAGTAGGCAGCAAGATATTTGGGGTTTATTTTGTTGTGTTTTTATTCATTTATCTACCCAACCATGAATTTACATTTTTTTCACAAAACTATTGTTCATTTTAGAGACTTCAAATAAAAATCAGAATAAAAAAGGTTTGTCCTGCTTTATATACATATATATGTATACATATATATGAAAAACAGGATGTTTAAGGAGCAAATAACTGAGCATATGTCAGACATTAGGAAGAAAGTACATACTAATGCATTACGTAAGCATATGTTGAAGAATGATGATACACACGTTTAAGTTTGCAGTCTTGCAAGTGATTTATGAAAATAACAGACTTAGCAATGACAACAAAGAATAATGAACATAAACAGATCTGATAGATTTACTGGAAGAGATTTAAACTAGCTTAACATGTAGGTATTAAAGAAATTAAAATATTAAAGCTGTTTCTATAATATTGGTCTTTAAATATTTTAACTGGAAACTGATCATGGAATGTAAGGACTTTACTTAAGTTGCAATGTAAATGTGCTCTGCTTCCTCCATGGAAGCTCATAGTGTGGTCTTTGTTAGTTTAAGAAAGTAGTTCTTTTTGGTTTCCTGGAGTGTGGTGATGATTATTTTACTTTTTATATTTACTGGTTTGGACGCTATCTGCTAGATCCATATAACGTTTCTACTAATAATAAAAATAAAAAAAAAAGGAAGAGGCCTCGGCTTTAATGCCAAGTACCTGGAACCTGCCATAAGTCATGTGCGCTGTGCTTTGGAGACTGGGAACCCTCCGTAATCCATATGAACATTGGTTCACAGATTAAAGTTATCTTGTGCCTCTCCCCAACAAGATTTGAAAGACGCATCTGTGAAGATGGAAGTTCAGTTAGACTAATACTTTATTATTACTACCTATCTATATATTTAGTGAAGTTTGTTAACCTGTAAAGTCTGAAAAGGCATGAGCCAGTTTTTAAATGACACCCAAAAAGAAAGTTTCCACATACCTGTGATTCAGAAGTCATACTCCGAAAACAGTACAAAGCATAACCGATAGTATATACATATTGTGTCTTTAAAGCAACAAAATGAGTCTGGCCTGACAAAGTAGCATACCTCTGCTTGTCCTATCAGCAGTGTTTCTTTAAAGCAGGCAATGCCAGCTAAAGAGGTGAGGAAGAAACAAATAAAGGGGTAGAGCAGAGAAAGGGCCACTAGAAAGAACAGATGTTTCTATTCAAATCAAACAGGGCTGCTTTTAACAAGTCACTTATTTGACTACATCTTAACAGGAGGGGTAGGCTTAGAACTGGAGAATCCAAACTCTAAGTTTCCTAGAGGTTCTATCTTTTGCCAAGTGATACTAAAATGTGTATTTTTTACTCCATTCTTTCTTATAAATACAAAAGCAATATTCTGTCATGCCCAAACAAAATAAAAGACACCAAAGAGACATACAAAAGGCAAAAGATGGGCGACCTTTTCAGCACGGAATGAAACAGTCAACTCATATTGATGTGATGTACAAGGTACAAAGCCAGACTTAATACAAAGAGCAAGGCTTGTCAATCAGCCAACAAAGAGCTCTCTCTGTAGAAGAATGCTGGCAGGGAGCACAGTGCTTATTCATATCAGGGCACTCACTTCAAAGTCACACAAATCTCCAAAAACATTTCAAACGCTGTCCCTTTTAATGCACAAAGCTGAGCTCAAGATAAAACTATTACTTACCTAACATGGGGGAGGGAAATCAACAGTAGAAATTAAAGACTTATTGCTGCAGATGGTACATCTAACAATGTTCTCCACAAGACTCTGAATGAGAGATGAAGAAAACAAAGGAAGTTTAACTTCAGAGAGGTTATGAAACTCCTACTGTTTTAGATAAGAGAAAGTAGTTCTACAGCAGAGGCTCTCTGACTGCTTCTCAATGAACTTTCTTCATACCATACCAAATACGTTATGCCTTCATTAGGATTTAGACAAGTATCGCTGGCCTTCCTATACAACAGGCATAAACTATACTATACAAAAGCCCCGCTCCCCCTAAAAAAGGGAACACTTTAAATTAAAATTACACCGTAGATTAGCAAAGAAACTCACCTGACATATCCTTCTGTTTTTGGCTTGATTCCACTCAAAATTATGGCCTCAGTAACTGCTGAAGTATTTTAAGACTCACCTGGGTCTCCCATAAAACAGGTCTGGGCCTGCTTAAACAGGTTATTCCAACCATTTTGAACCACTTTTCTAGAGAGAAGAATAACTGGTCAGAGCATGCATTTAGCTCCACCTGTCTAAGTCTAAGGACATCACATTCAATAGTAATATCAAGCCAAGTGTATGCCTTACTTGATGGACTGCAATGACAACTACGTAAACAAACCTGAATCCCTTCATAATGCAAAGGAATTATTTAGCAAAAGCTAGTGGCTCTGTATTAACTCATGTACTAAACTCAATGAGAACCGCAAAGTTTCAATGACATAACACAGAACTGATGATAAGATCATTAACCACATTTAAGAATGTCCTCACACAATCAGATAGATGGCAAATCATTAACCACATTTAAGAACATCCTCACACAATCAGGATGATGGCAGATAAGGAGAAATCTACAGTTGTTTTACTGCAGCCATGTCATATTCAAAAAAATATTTACTTCTACTGCTAACTTTGCCTGCCTTAAGTTTAGATGTAAAGCAAATAGGTACCTCATCCTTAATCCTACATTGCCTGTATCAGTGAACAGCAGAGACCCCAAGAGGAACTGTGCATGTAAGATGAGGGTCAAAGTTATCGTTGTGCCAAACTTTTGTTATGAATGCACAGTCAGCATCATGTAGCAAGCACAACACTATGCTTCTTTTGAAACTGAAGACTTCAGGGGTAGCCATAAAACTGATTACTTGCTATACAGACTAGTTGGCAGGTAGATGTTGCATACTGCATTTTGAGGAAAGGTGTCACTGAAGTTATAATTTAAAAAAATAACCTATGACATTACGTTTTAAATTTAGATTTTCTGTCATTGTAATAACTGAAGTGTAACAATGTAAAGAATTATTACTCTCAGGTTATCATAAACATAAATGCCTTAGATCAGACTGCATATGGTGGTGGGACTGTGTTTTGTGTTACACAAGATTTATGTTCAAGACTTCTAATGATGTACAGTAATCAAGAAACTGTCACTGTGGAACTACAAAGTTTCAGGAATTCTACAAGCCTGAATGTTTTGATATGTTACAAGAGTCCTAAAATTCCTTGCTACACTAGGCAAAAAACATCCATAGTATGGCAAAATACATGGATTTTGATATTCATATAATCATAAGTGATTTTAATTTCCCTCACATAAACTGGACCAATGGTAATTATTCAACTCCTGCTAAAGAGGAATTTTATGACTTAGTGTCTGTGAAGAACCTTCTTTAGTTAACTGACATTCCAACTAGGAAAACATACTAGACTTGTTAATTACAACTAAAAACTACTAAAGAAGAGTAAACTGGACCCCTTAGGAAATTCTAACCTCCCACTTCTCTGTGAAAGGACTAGCTGTGACTCAACGGTGTACAATTAATATGAAAGAACTGAGATCTTTTGTGGAGAATTCATTTCAGAAGTACATTTATTAGACTTGTAGGAAAATAGTGATTATGAAGCACCTCCAAGATGGAGTTGGTTTGAAAATGTATGCTTGAAAGCAGTGAATAACATCATTTTCACTATTAGGCCATATAACTGTAATATCAAACCCAAAGAAATAAATTTGCTGTCTCAAAAATGCAAATATTTTCTGCAAAAAAGGCTTACAACCACTCTAGTAAAAAAGTTAAAAGACTCCGGAAAATCAAACAGAACTGCAGCAATATTATGTGATGGTAAGGTTTTTTTCCAGCACAGGTAATCTAGTCTTACCTCATAATCCAATTTCCTGGATAACCTTGTGACTGACACATCACTATTCACTGAAGAAATAATATTAAAATCATTATCTAGAATTAGGAATGACAGAACCCCAGGTACAGATAACATAGGTTCACAGGTAAGTACTAGACTATCTGCCCGAGGGCATCTCTAAGCCTAGCCAGAATGTGTTAGCTTTCACTGTCCCCTTAGATTAGTTCCCTGTGCCTCTGTCCAGCACAGCCATTAGTTCCCTCCACTGAAGTGATCCCCGGGGTAAATTTTCTGTTTCCCATCCACTCGTCAAGGTTTCTCTTGAAGAGTGTTAGTGACAGGCTCTGCCTAATGTAGACTGGAATCCTGTTCCAAAGCATGGGGAGTCTCTGGGACAGGAATCTATCCCTCCAGCACGTCCTATTTATTATTGTGGTGAGGTTTAGATCCCTAGAGAGTGTGGCTCTCGGGGATTTTTTTTTTTTTTTTAGGTGGAGCATGTCCATCAATTCTGGGTTGGACATGGCCTTGTATGTCAGGCAGAGATCACCTCTGAGTAAGCGGTATGCAACCGAGTACAGCTAGAGTTTCTTCAGTCAGGCTGCATAGGGCATCTGTTTGAGGCCAGTAATCCTCTTGGTCTGGTACTTCTGTGGTCTTTCCAGCTGTTGCAGGTGTCTTGTAAGGTACATCCCAAATAGGGCATTGTACTCTTATGATTGGTCTAATGAGTGATGAGTAGAGGGGCACAATAACCTCTTTTGTTCTAGATGCGAACCCTTTTGTGATTATGTGGGCCACATAGAAGAATTTTCTAACCACCTTGGCAATATGATTATCAAAGGAGAGATTACTATCTACTTGGGTCCCCAGATCCCTTATTACATTTTCTATATTTAGGGGACTACCACATATGTTGTAGTTCGTGAGTACTTTGTTTTTTTTCCAAAGGGGGTGACTATGCACTTTTTGGCATTTAGCTTGTGGCCATGATTTTGACACCAAGTATCTGTCTCAGTAAGACCCGTCTGGAGGATGTCTGTATCAGCCGGAGAGACAATTATGGCCCCCAGTTTGCAGTCGTCTGCAAACTTGGTCAGCCATAGTCCTCCTGTGCTTGCCTGTACCGTTGAGAAGTATATACTGAACAGGAGAGGTCCCAGGACTGAGCCCTGGGGGACACCACTTCTAACCGGTTTAGAGTCAGATCTAGAGCCTGCAACTATCATCGTGTGGGTTCTATCCGTGAGCCAACTGGCAACCCATCTCATGATGTAGGGGTTTATGTTCAGGCTGGTGAGCTTGTCTATAATACCAGAATGGGAAATGGTGTCGAAAGCCTTTACGAGGTCTAGGTAGGCTGTGTGGACCTCCTTTCCCTCGTCTAAAGCCTCGGCAACTGTCTCAAAGAAGGCCACCAGGTTTAGGAGGCATGATCTGCCCTTAACAAAGCCAAATTGGGTAGGGTCCAATGTTTGGAGGTTCCCAATGTCTCTGTTAATGAGTTCCATGATGATGTGCTCCATAGCCTTGCAGACCAGGCTAGTCAGGCTTACAGGGTGATAGTTCCCGGGGTCCATTGTGGCTTCACCTTTGTGGAGCGGGATAACTGTTGCTGTGTGCCACTCTATGGGTATGTAGCCTGTACAGAGACTGAATTTGAAAAGTGTGTTTAGGTGAGGGGTTAGTTCATTTTGGAGCTCGTGTAAGACAGCCTGGGACACTGTCCGGTCCCATTGAAGGTGTGCTTTTGGCTTTGGATAGGGCTGTTTTAACCTGTGTGTCAGTGATTGCCACAGCTCTACATTCTTCTGGTATGGTTATGGGCCCTTTTGGGGGGGTGACAGGGGGGTGATGTTTGCACTAAACCTGTCAGCCAGAATGTTGGCAATATCATTCTGTTCAGTGTATTTTGTGCCATTCTGCACTAACTCAGAGCAGAGAGTTTCCACTTAGGTTCTTGACATAGCTGAAGAACGCTTCGTGGTTATCTTTGCACTAGCCTTGGATGATTTTATGAGGGATCGTCGTTTCTTGTTCATACTGATCAGGGATGTCTTTTCCTTCTTGGGATTTTACTCTTTTATGTTATAGTTTCCTCCTTCTCATGTATAGCTTGTTTATGGCAGGGGTCCACCAGACTGGTTTCCTTTTCTTGGAGAAGTGAGTCTTGGTTTTGCTTGGGATAGCACAATCCAGGCATTCATGCAGGTGCTCAGAGTGCCTTAGTAAGGGATTCAGCAGCTTGGACAGCGTTGTCCTTTAGCATGGGGGCTGTGAACCTTTCCACCTTGGTCTTGAGTAACGTGAAGTTTGCTTTTGAAAAGTTTTTCACAGTGGTTTCCTTGATTGGGGGTGGGGGAGGAATGTGGCTAACCAGAGTGATTAGTCTATGGTCTGATCTAACCAGCGTGGGGTTGACCTCCGGTGTGGAACACCGGTCGCCCATGTTGGTGATGACCAGGTCCAATATGTTGTCACCACTGGTGGGGGTGTTGACCATTTGATCCAGGGCATTCGAGTTTATAAATGCTAGGAAGCATTGGGCAAGGGAGCTAGTACTTGAGTAGTTCTCCCAGTTAATGTTTGGGTAACTGAAATCACCCAATATTAGGGTGTTTGGTAGGACCTTCATATTTTCCAGTATCTCCAGAAATGCAGAATGGGGGTCCTGAGTCATGATGGGTGATCTGTAGCAAGCTACAATTTGAATGGCAGTTTTGCCTGTTGTTATTTGCACATGGATGATCTCTGAGGCATCGTGCTGTGTCACTAACCTGGAAGTGTGGGTAACCTTGATGAATATGGATACACCCCCGCCTTTTGTGTTTCGGTCCGGGTTCTGTGGCCGAAATGTATGGTATGAGTTATAGCGTGGTAGTGCTGGGGTGCTCTCTGGAGCCTTAAACCAGGTTTCTGTTACTGCACAAATATCGATGTTCTCCATATTGAGGAGTGCCTCGAGTGCATGTATTTTGAGGTTTAGACTTCTGGCGCTGAGTAGCATTACCCTCTGTTTTTGGTTACTAGTGCTATTTACGGTGGTGAGTTTGTCTTTTGAGCCTTGCCTTAAAAAGGCACTATGGGGGCGGCAAAAGCCTTGGCCAGTATTCGAAAGCCTATGGGTGACAGGTGCAAGCCATCTTTTGCGAAGCAACATGGCTTGTTGAGCATGTCATCCCAGGCAGACAGATACTGGATCCCCTTTGAATGACACCAGAAACTTAGCCAATTGTTGAAGTCAAGAATTTTTTCTTTACACCATGGTATCATTCTTGGTGAGGGCAGGATGCTACTCAGGGTCAGGGTCATATCGGCCTGGACTATGTGATCAAAGAGCTCTTCTATGTCTCTTTTCATGTAGTCCAGGGAGATACGTCTCAGGTCATTCACACCAACATGGACAATAACAGAGTCATATTTGTACTTGTTCTGGTGTGACCTGAGTGCTTGTGTTATGTGGCAGATCCTGGCGCCTGACAGGCAGCTAACTGTAACCTTTTCCTTGTCCAGCCTAGTTAGTGGGACATCAGTGTGCCTGACTATAGAGTCGCTTATTACTAGTGTGTTGGGTATGTTATTTTGCCTTAAGGGCTGTGACTGTGTGGCACACTGATTATGTGAAGTATGTGTTTCATGGATTGTGATGGGGTGTGGAGGTTGCTTGGATGTCTGCTTTGGAGGTCTCTGTTGCTTTTGCTGATTTTTATTTACAGCCTTCGAGTATGTTTTTGTGTATTTATGTGTGTTATTTGCCGGTGTTGGTTTAATATGTCTATGTGAGACTGGTGGTGTGTTGCAAGTACTTTCCCTTCTCCTCTTGACTGTCAGTTCCAGTCTTGGGTTGAGAGAGCTTTGCCTCCAGTTTGGCTGTATAATTACATCTCTCGCATATATTAGTGTTTAGTGGTAGGAGGAGAGGGTTGTCTGTGTACATGAGGCAGTTGTAACATTGCCTCAAAATGTCCAGATTCACCAGTTGGACTGGAGAGTAGACCTGAAACTGCCCTTTGGACATGCCTAAATAGGTAAAGTGAGCTGTTTTACTAATTGGCTGGTACAGACAAATAGACAGCCTTGTCCTTCTGGACAGTATAGGGTGGTCTAGTGCTAGGGTTAATTAGTGCTTGCTATGAGTTTTGAGCAAGTGCTGGGCTGTGAAATTAATGATTTGAGTGCGTAAGCTGAAAGTTTGTCTAGTTCCAAGGGAAAAATTGCAGAGTACACTTCGTGGAGCCGGGAATAGTTTAACCCTAGCTAACCGGTGCTGCTTGGAGCGTAAAACCGAGCAAATGCGGTTTTTATAGCAGAGAAATGAAAGAGATAGAAATTAGCCCAAAATGGCTAATAAACTACTAACTTCTGAGCTGAAACCACTCCTCCAGGGACAGATACGCTGCTCAAAGCTCCCCTCTCTCACAGGTGAACAGAGAAACTTCCTTCTATCCAAGTAAGGTATGGACAACACAGAAACTTGTAACACAGCCCTGAATTCAGGAATAACCTGAAACTGGACTATACTAGTTCAGAAAGGAGGGAAACAAGTATATATAATATATATATATATATATATATATATATATATATATATATATATTTTTTTTTTCTTTTCAGAAAATAAAAGCAGACACAACCAAAAACACTTTAAATGTACAGAAATGGCTATCGCACTTTAGTGTGTAGCCTACAGCAGTTACACAGATTATTTAAACACAAAAATGACTTAGTTCAAGTGCAGGCAGCAAATAAGTACAATATGTAGCAGAAACAAGCTTTTTAAATCACAGAAACGCTAAAAACTGGCGTTTTAGGCGGAATTAGTTAACAGCAAGAAAATGCAGAAAAATGATACTTAATCACTCCAAAGGCTCTCTTTTGTCTCTCTGCTGCTGTAGAACTCTGCGTGACACCTGGCAGACACCTGCTGAGCTGAATACAAGTGCAAAAAAACACGCAAATGCGTTTTTTATAGGAGGGAAATGAAAGAGATAGAAATTAGCCCAAAATGGCCAATAAAATAACTTCTGGGCTACAGCAAACAAGGTGCACAAATTTCAGAAAGAAACAGTTCAAATAAGTAAGCACAATAAGCCTTTAACCAGAAATTCCCAGCTCAGAAGGGCAGAATCTAGCCTCTCCTCCCACAAGAGTGCAGACTACAAACCTTCTTAATGTAAAATAACTGGCTTGAAGCCCAAGTGCTTAAACCAGAAATAATGTGCTTTTAGAGTAACAGACACTGAGCCTTCAATCAGCAATTCCCAACTTAGAAGGATGTAAGCTACCTGTCCTGCCACAATAATGCAGTCCACAAACCTTCTTAATGTAAAACAACTGGTCTGAAGCCCAAGTGCTTAAGCCAAAAGGCTTAGAATAACAGTTAAAATGTAATCAGGCTACTACCAAGCAGTAATAACTGCAGCAGAATAATACAACTGAGTACTTTTAAGAAGAAGTACAAGCAAAATAAGGTAATAAAGTGGGAAGAAACACAATTACAGTAAAAGCAGATGAATAAAGTGCAATATTTTTATAACAATAGAAAAAGAGCAAACTGACTTAAACAAATTACCCAATTAACCAGTAAAAAAACTTAAAAACTGAGCCCTGTTCCAGCAGTCTTCAATCAAACAAGTTCTAACCGCACACTCCTGCCACTAGGGTGCAGGGGAACCTTCTCCAAAAAAGATGGCCTGGATTCGTGCTCAAATTATACAAACAAAGCTAGATTAAAAAGGCCTGAATCTAGTCTATGCTACAGCAAACAAGGCACACCAATATCAGAAAAACAGTTCAAGTAAGCAGGCACAGTAAGCCTTTAACCAGAAATTCCCAGCTCAGAAGGGCAGAATCTAGCCTCTCCTCCCACAAGAGTGCAGACCACAAATCTTCTTAATGTAAAATAACTGGCCTGGAGCCCAAGTGCTTGAACCAGAATAAATACACTTTTAGAATAACAGACACTGAGCCTTCAATCAGCAATTCCCAACTTAGAAGGATGTAAGCTACCTGTACTGCACAACAGTGCAGGACAGGTAGCACTGCACATCAAATCCAATCTGTTTAATTTATTAATAACTACTGGTTTTGTACCACAGAAATGGAGAATTCCTAATGATGTACCAATCTATAAGGGGAATGGGCATAGATGATAAAAAAACTAATTATATATCCACCAGCTTGACCTCCTTGTTATGCAAGAGTTTTGAAATATGCCATTTGACAGGAAGGCAGAGAGTACACTGGGCTATTGTGTGACTTGTCACAGTATAAGTTTATGAACAATAGGTCTGCTGTTTTTTTGTCAATTTTTTACTGCTTTTTAAACAAAGAAAACAAATGATAACATTTAAATTAAGGATGAAATATTTGACAATATATAAAAAAACTAAATGATAAACAAATCATGAACAAAACAAAATAACTATTTACAAGAGTATTTACAACATAAATGTTATTTAGGAAGATTCCAAAATTTGACAATTGTTCTAAGAAAATCAATCGGGCGGCCACGGTGGTGCAGTGGTTAGCATTGCCGCCTCACAGCAAGAGGTTCTCCGGTTCGATCCTCGGCTGGGGTGCCTTCTGTGCGGAGTCTGCATGTCCTCCCTGTGGTCGCGTGGGTTTCCTCCGGGTGCTCCGGTTTCCTCCCACATCCCAAAGACATGCTGCAGGTGGATTGGACACTCTAAATTGGCCCTAGGTGTGCGTGTGAGTGTGCCTTCTGTGGAAGGTTGGGCGCCGGGCTGGCAACTCAACACTGTAAAACTCCACTGCCATTCAATGTGCGGACAAGGTGATCCGCTGTGGCGACCCCTAACTGGGAAAAAGCCGAAAGAAGAAGAAGAAGTTCTAAGAAAATCAATCGTTACTTGTTTAAAAGTTCTTTTAAGTTCTTTCGAATATTATATGAGGAAGTGATTATATTAGATCTTGACTTCATAGTCATGAGTTCCAGATGACAAACTTCATTCATTTCTTAAATTATTTTTCTTGCAATTGTTAAAATGCTCCATAAGATAGGATATTTCAGTTTCACAACACAAGTTGGTATCGGGGTATTAAACAAGACTTAATGATTTAAAGAAAATCTATCAGGAAAATAAGGACTGTAAAAAATCATTAATTTCATCCCAATATGTTTTAAGTATAACACAATCAAAAACATATGTTGACAGTCAGTTTTAAAGCCTAGTTTACATCTCCAACAAACTATCCTGCTTTAGGACATTAATTCAATTTTATGTGGTGCAAATGAAGATCTGTGCAGGAACCTCCATGAAAATAATTTCCATTTAACTGAACTGGTAGTTTGTTTAGAAGATGATAAAATAATGTTTTATCCTCATCATTAGGAGATTTTTTTATTTATGAGCTTAAAATATATTCCAACTCTTTTTAAATTAACTTTCCAGATATTTTCTGTTGCACAAATAAAAATAACAGATCAATTAATTTAGGAACAGAATCTCTTATTCCTCGTTGTATAACATTGTTTACTTTCTACAAATTGTCTACAATTTTGTTCATGCAACTACATATCTTCATCTAGATCAAATTTGTTAATTATATGTTTAGCAGTATACAATTTCTCCTTATTCATTAACTGAAACAAATACATTAGATTTTCTTTAAAATTGTTCATTCTATGTAAATTTAGAGTGGAAATATTATTTTGGGTAAAAGCTATCAGAAAGAAGAGAAAAGAAAACAGGCTTTATACATTGGGATTTTGTAAATAACATTTCTGAAAGCATTCATTATAATGGAAATAGAAGAAGAATTTATTTATTTATTTATTTATAGATAAGATTTTTGTCTTATTTTCATTAAAACCAAGGCCAGATTTTTTTTTCTGGAAAGTTTTCATTGAGTTAAAAAAGGCAGAAAGAGAATTATTACTTTCATTCAAAATCATCAGAATACCATCCATGAAAAGTTGATTTTTAAAAGTTAAATTCTTACCTAATTGAGTACCCTTAATACTTGGGGTAGATCTTATTAAATTAGCAAATGGCTCTATAACTAAAGTAAAAAGTAAAAGTGACAGTGGAATCCTTGCTTGGTCCCTTTAGAAATCTTAATTTGAAGTATAAGAGCCTATTTTATATAAGCATAAGAATTTTCATTAAGAAAATTAATAATATGTATAAAATTACTTTCTTCTAAAACCAGAGTTAGTTTCAGTTTCCCGAGTCAAAGGCACTGCCTACATCCAAACTTTCTAAGGTTAACTTTTCACTTATTCTATTTACGTAATCAATTACTGTTAATATTCTTTTGATGTTATCATAAGAGTTTCCATTTAAAATAAAACAAGTTTGGTCTTCATTAATCAAAGAAGAAAGAAATTGCTTTAATCTATTGGCATGAACAGCCATGAATAGTTTATCATCTATATTTAATAAAGAAACTGGTCTAGACAAAGAGCACTTACTAGGATCTTTATCTGACTTTAAGATTGGAGAAATATAAGTATATTTCCAAGAAGGAGGGACATTTACTAATTCTTTAGCAAATTTAAGAACTTTTAGTATAACTGAGGCATCTTTTGTCATTAATGTATAAAGTTCAAGAATAATGCCATCATTACCAGGGGCCTAACTGGGTTTTATTTTATTGATTTGGGCTTTTAATTCAGAAAGTGAAATAACTTTCATCTGGTTATCAGTTAATTTATTCTTAATATTATTTCTTTAAAATGTTTTAATTTTCTCTTGAGAATCCAAAACTTTATTATTTAACTCATTAAAATGAATTTTAAATTCTGAGAAAATATCTTCTAGTTCAGTAACATTTTTCTTTTTCCCAGTGGAGTATACGTCTTTAATATGATTAGATTTATTAAGTATTTTTGTTCTATTGACCAACTTGTGCATAGACTTAGGATTAATAGAGAAGTTGACTATTTTAATGTTCTCTAGGTTGATCATAGTTTTATGATTTAAAATTTCCAAATATTTGTCATTCAATTTATCTATCTCTTTTGCCATAATTGTCTTTGTTCTCTGGCTATTTTAATTTGTCCATTTTTTTCTTGTAACTCAAACAATTCCTTATCCCATTTTTTTTCTTCAAGGTGTACCACTGATTTTTCTTCAAAGTGTGCCATGTTAGAATTCTACCATAGAAGTATGCTTTTAAAGTATCTTATAGGTATACCTCAGAGATGTAATTTGTGTAACTGATTTCTATAAAAGTCTGAATTTCTTTTATGAAAAAGTCCCTAAAGTCTTTTAAATTGGTTACATAAGCTGGAATGTATTTTATGGGAATAGTAGTATTACATTTGAAGGTTGGGCGTCAGGCTGGCAACTTGGCACCGTACAAATCTACTGCCAATCATGAGCAGACCGAAGTTCCGCTGTGGCGACCCCAAACTGGGGAAAGCTGAAAGACATTAGTTTTACTATTATTACATTTAAAGAGTAAGTCAAAAGTTATAGCATTATGGTCCAAGAGTGATACGATACCACTTTAACTTTATCTATTTATTAGGTCATTTGAAATATAAACTCTATCTTTTCTGGCCTGAATTCCATGCCTATCTAAATAGTGACTGAAAAAAGAAAAGCCCGATAAGAGAATTCATAAATATCCTTAATATGAATTAAATCTATAAATTTTTATTAATTCCTTAGCTGACACGGTTATTTTCCTCTTTCTGAAGGTATAAGTGACATCATCTTTAACTATACAATTAAAGTCTCCTGCCAATATAATACTACCTTTTGAAATTTAAACAACCTGATCTGAATGCTGTTTAACAGTCCTAACTCCTATTCCAGGGATCCAATATAAATTAATAAAGGTGTACAAATTTCTATTAATTTCTAATGTTACTGAGCAAAATAATCCTTTATCATCCTTATAAAAACTACAATCCTGTGTATGGGAAAAGTGTTTCTCCACAAAAGAGCCAGTCCTCTTTTTTCTGATTATAATGGGAACTAATTAGGACAGAATATGATTTAATGTTAAGTCTATCTATGTCATCTGTAATACGTTTGTCTCTTGAAGAAAAATAATCTGAGAATTAAATAGTTTTAAAAATGTAAGCTCCTTCTTTTGCAACAATTGTTTAAACCAGTAATATTTAAAGAGATCCATTTAAAATAAGATGTATGTTTTATTTAATAAGTCTATAAAAAGAATATATTCCACAAAGAAATTGCACTTTGAATCACCTTCCAACACAAAAACTGTTTGCATAAAAATGTAAAATCTTTGAAAACTCAAGTATCTGCAATATATCTATGATAACAGACCCCCCCACAAAAAAAAACCAAACAGCTTTCATTAATGATAAACAGAAAATTATAAAAACTTTCTAACACTGCACAGAGTCTAAAACTCCGTTTGCACAACTAAGCTGTACAAACGTTCCCTCCCGTCAAATGAGAAAGAAAAAAAAATGAGAAAATATCTTCTTTGCTATTATCACAATAATATTTTTACTCCAATACGTAAAAAAAGAAATAATTCAAATGCCTCTTAAATTTATTATTATAATTTCCAAGAAGTAAAAAAACTAGCACAGATTTTTATGTATATGAGGAAAAATAACATCACTTTAATACTACATTCATTGGAAAAAAGAAAACACAGTCTCTATAAATACTTCTCTAATAGAAAAAGACTTAAATGGTGTTATGAAATACAATTTGTTACACTTAGTCAACAGCAGAACTTGTACATAATCACAAACTCTGTAAAGAAATTTTACAATGCAAAGGCAAGAGCACATGAAAAACAGTAAGAATACGCTATAATGATATGAGTACTACCAACTATCAGATTATATGATTCATATTTAGTATCAAAAGTTAGAAATGTTCCTTAAATAGCAGAGGAACTTTCCCCTCCTCCCCCACATTCACTTTCTTAGAAATGCTTCAAGAAATAATAATCCAAGTCATTATTCTATTAAATTCTTAAGTAGTTTTTTTTTTTTTTATCATTGCAATAAACATTTAAAATAGCTGCTACAATGTAACACCATAATAAAATAAGTAATAACAGCAAGAGACTGGTCAATTTAAAGTGTTGGCAGTAGTTAGAAGTACAGATGTTCCGAAGTGAAATAAATACAAACAAGCATACCATTCTCGATGCATTGTAGGTCTATTAAGAAAATAAAGTAACACAAAGGATAGAGAAAATTTTTAGTACAAATTGCCAAGCTTCAACCTTGATTTATTTAAGAGAATAATTATAATACTGTATATGTGCTTTAATGATTCAGGGTTACAGGCTAAGCAATGTTGTAACTCCTATGCTGTCTCATATATAAACTGACCACCCCTTTTCTATGACTGATAACCAGAAGGAGCCTGCATCATCAACACTCAAGGAGATATAATTAAGTACTTCAAGCGGACTCGGCGGGAAGTTTAAAGTAAGCAAAAAGACAAAAGCATATCTCAGGCACAGAAATTCCACCATCGCCAGTCAAATGAATCAAATAAGTGCATCCCCTTGTCATCCAACACATCTTCCTAGCCAAAACCCAAAACCAAAAAGCAAAAACATCTCCTGAAAACAGCTTTACCCAGTAATTCACAGAACACAACCCATCAATGACTCTGACACCCAATCCAAGGCCCAAAGCATCGTGACAGACTCCAAGGTCCAAGCCAAAAGCATCTACCAGTGACAACAAGCCCTGACACCAAAGCCAAGCATCACCAGACCTTACTACAAAAATCAACAGCAAACAAAACACACAATGAAGGGCAAGCGAATGCAAACCACACACATCCAGGCATGTCAGCAGGGGTTCAACGCAGACACTCACTACCAAGTATTGCAGTATCAACCATAAATATCAAAGCCATTGGACTTGAACAGAAAGAGTCACTTACCGCACTATTAGCCAAAGTTACAAGAGCCTTTACATTAAAAGACCAAATGAGTTGCTTTAAAGAGAGAGAGAAAGAAAAAAAAAAGAAAAGAACATAGATCGGAAATATAAAACAGATGCAATAAACAAATTACAGGTAGAACATGATATTGACTAAGATGACACCAAGAAATACAAGAGCCAAGAAATAGGAATAATATTAACATTAAGGTTAAATCAAAGCACTATAGGTGATCAAAGAAAACAGAATAGCTATTAATTATTCCACATAAAGGGAAACCAGGACTATAAGTATGCAATTGTATTAAAGGCAATAGTAGAAAAAAATAACATTAGCATTACAGCTATCCTTATATTATTTCTAACTAGTCAAAATACAAGTTATTTTGTTAATATTTATGCATAAGATAATGTAAAATATATATAAGCTAACTCTCTAAAGAAAGTAAATGTGATAACTTAAAATAAGATAAATTACCCTTGTGTAAGGACAACCAAATCTCCCTCTGTACTCTTCTAAATACTAAATGAGGCAGGTTCATTTATGAAAGAGCTTAATATAATGGAAAAAATAAAATACAATAAAATATATTTGTGCTATATTGACACTAGGTAATAATTAAGTCATTTATGTTTTAGTTTCTTCTTTTTTTTCATTTATCTTCCACCTGGGTCTTTCTGCCTGTCTCATTAAGGAGATACCGCTGTAGTCCAAATCCTCTGTTTGTTCAAGAATATTATTTATTTTCAAGTATGATACAGCTGCATCCAAATCTTCAATGATTTTAGTTTCTTCAGGAAGGAAGATTTTTGCTCTGGCCAGAAACTGTAGATGAACTTTAATTTGTTTTTTCTTTAATTCCCTTATTAAAGAAAGAAAACATTTTCTTTTAGGAATGACTGAAGTAGAACAGTCATTATGAAACCGAATAATCTTGTCTTCTATTTTAATGGCAGATTTTGATCAAGCAGTTTTGAGTATTATTCTTTGTCCTGGGAGGAAAAACCTTACAATTAATTGTGGATCTCGAGACAGTTTTATTCCTTGAGGAAGATGTAGCCAAAGACCAATGTGCTCTCGCAATACCAAATGACATTGCTCAGGGTAGTTAGAACTTTGTGAAACCAATTGTCAAACATTTGCCATGTTATTACCTTCTATTTTTTCTGGAAGAGCAAAGATTCTGATATTGTTTCTACATGACCTACTTTCAAGGCTCTCAATTTTATTCAAAAGAAAAGTGTTTTGTTTTAATAAAAATTCAATGTTATATTCAACTTCATTTAGTCTCCCTTCCATGTCATTTAGAGTCCTCGATACCAGAAATTTGGGTTTTCTGCTGCTGTAATGCTTCCTGAATTTGATCCATTTTTTAGAGCATTTTATCAAGTTTTGTGAACATTTTATCCATTTTTAAAGACAATTACTGAATATTAGTGAGAAGAGACTGCAGTTCTTTTTTGAAGAAAGAATCTTGAGAGATGTTTTTAGATGGGCCATTTCAAAGCTGTACATGAAGATATATTTCCAGGTATATATTTGACAGAAAAATCTCAAAATATCAGGATACTCTCTGATACTGTCTTAAACAAGGCTTTAATTTATGTATATACTCGTCACTGAAACTGATGATAGTTTAACATTAACATTTTTTGTCAGAAATAGGTAAAAATATCAGAGAAGGAGAAATCTATCGCTATCCAGCCAACATCCTAGCCATGCCCCCCATGAACATTAGGTCCACTCTTAACAACTTAGATGATTTTTATGACTCAGTCATTAGGGGGTGTGGACTTAGAGATTAGTGTGAGGGGGTTTATCTACCCTGAGTTCTCAAAGGCTTTTGTCTGTATTCCATACTATGCAATTAGTGAATCTGTGAATCAACTATCAATAAACCCTTACATTATGAATTGGTGACCAACTTGCAAAGCAACAGACAGCCGAGAACATAAATTAATAACATCTATTCAGAATCAGTTAAAGTTAATGGTGGTTCTCTGCTGGGACCTGTCCTGTTTAATACTGTACTCTCTTTCAATCCAACAGTTAGGTCATATTGGCTATCAAAATACACAACTGACATTAAAATAAATGTCTCATTTACCAGTAATAATGATGTCTACGACTAACACCTATCGAAGTATGGTACACGGTTGGCTGAGGAATATAGGGCTGAACATAAAAAAGGACAAATGTGATGTTTTATATTTTTAGAAATCTTCTCTCGTTTTGAAAACCTGGATGGGTAACTTCGAACTAACAGTACTAAAATGATATAAAGATCTTGGAATTAAGATAGGCAATAGATTTAAGTATAAAGCTCAATTTAGTCAAAAGTAAATTACTGTGTATTACAAGGCACATTTTTTTAAGAGCTTCACTACACAGAGACACTGGTGATGCTTTTTGTTTCTTATGTCTGACCAATATTTGAATATAACTCCATGCAGTAGGTGTGATTTGTTGACTTTAGAGAACATACAATGGGAAATTCACTAAAAGAATTACAGCTTATACCATTTTAGCCACTGCAGCAGACATGAGTTACCTGGCCTATACTCTAAATGTTATAGGAATTAAGGAAAAAATTACGCGTGGTATTCACGGCAGCATACCATGAGGTATTCTGGGCTCTAATGAATATCTTCTTCAAACAAAACTTTGATCAAGGACATGCTGCTTCTCCTTCAAGATGGATAGCTATAGAGCCTCATTAAGGGCAAAACATATTTCTTCTTCCAATGTTTGGCTAGGGAACAAACTACAACTGAATGTGAAGTGTAGCGATTCACTAAGTACCTTCAAAAAGCACTTGACTGCTAGATGAGGCCTTTGGTTTATTCTCTGAACTCAGAGTCTGCATTTTAAATGGCCTTATGGCCACTATTCAGTTGTCCATATATACTATGACACTATGAAGCAGGAATATACAATGGCCTTTTTTAGATCCTTTTATTATTTATCTTATACAAGAGTGACCTTCCAGTATCAGACTCTGTGATGATCGGTAAATATATAACAATTTGAAATTGGTGAAAGTTATCACATACCAGAATGACCACAGGGATATTCAAAACTCCTTACCTTTGATGGGAAGTTGCAGTAATATAATTGCAAATACCACAAAGTCATCAGATATTGCACTTGGACTTAGGGTAGTTGAGATACAGTATACATTAAATAACAATATGTTTAGCACTGGCAATACTTATAATGACTTTGGCAACCTAGGAGACAGGAACCCAATGCTTCAGGAGCCGTACTGAGTAGCTTTGTCCATAGATCTCAAAGAATTGGGACAGAAATAAACCAGAATACTTTTTCCAGTCATTAGAGGATGACCATCTGTTTAATACACGTGAATGACAATGGGTAATACTGCTCTGAATCTGCATTGGTCCAAACAAATTCTAAGAAACTGCAAGAAAATTAGAGGTTCACTGGGCAAGAAGAGGTCCCATTGTGAAACAAGTCTTCCTGAGGAATTAACCTGTGTAAACTCTGGACAGCTTTTTTGAGGAAAAGGAAGTATTTTGTTTGGTAGCTCTGACTGGAATCAGACATTATAAAGTTGGTGTGACTTCTTTGTATGGAAAGTGCACTTGTACATGTACATGTGTGCAAGCTCAGCTTGCAGTGAATGGACCTCTCCTTAGTATACAGCAGTCTATACAAACTGAGAGGAGGACTGCTCTCACTTACCTGCTCAGGAAGAAAGACTGTCAACCCTGTGAATGGCACATATGTAAGATGGCTAATCCCTAACAAGGTGTTTCACTGTGGGGATGGAAAAGGAAGGGCTCATTGATGGAGTATGACCACAAAGGCCAGTCTTCAGAAATCCTTCAAAAATGAATCTGCAAAGTATTCAGGTACCAACATATTTAAAACAATGGACAAGACAGACAAGATAAACCAACAACACAGCACTCCTGGAGTAGTACAAAACCTGAGGAGAAAGAATACACCATGACAAGGAAGGCCAGCTTAAGAACAAGGAGAATGAAAAATTCTGGACACCTTCATAGCATAAAAGGAAAGGTCTTCACTATGGCACGGGTAACCTGAGTTTGTTTAGTGGCTTGGGTGCTGGAAATAGCTAGCCAAGAAGGTTGGGAATGATAACATGCTGGATGCTCACCAGTCCTTTGTGGAAGTGTCAATTATGGCTCAACACATGGGTGACATCCAGTGAGAGTACACAAGCATTACTCTCAGTGGAGTCTGAGCCTACCAAGCCCATGTTGTCTGAGACCATTCACACTTACAAGATTAGAGGAACTCAGCATGTGGAGAGCAAGCTACCTCTTGGGAGACAGCAAGACCGAGGCTAGCTGCTGAGGGGGGTGCTCCAAGTGAACAGGACACCTCACAGGACCAGTGAGCTGACCTACTCCTTGCCACCTGACTCTTGCCAGGGAATTGAGGGCCAACAGGGATTCTCAGCCAGGGGGAAAATGGGTCACAGGGCTCTTGCATACCATGGGAATGCCAGGTTCTCATTCTTCTAGAATGAATAGCCTTCTGGCAGCAAGTAGAAGTAAAATAGTCATCACCACAATGAATAATTATAACTCTAGCATAAATGTAAACCAAAACCTGGATGTGGAAACAAACAATGACAACCACAGCAAAGCTATGCTATTAAAGGAATAATCAGTTGCTATAAGAAACAGCATTGATCATTTGTGTATGAGGTAAAACCTGTGGTGGGCAATAAAAAGCAATTAACAAGACTGTATTAAACTGAATGAGGTAAAAACAATTCATAACTCTCCAGGTCGTAACGTACTAAACAATATAATCTTGAAAATAATGAATAAATACAAAAAGTATAAACCAACAATTAAAAGTATAAAACCTGAAATGAACTTTAAAAACTTAAACCACAAACTACTGAAGGCAAAAATTAATGCACAACAGTAATAAGAAACCTAATTATCAAGTACTAAAGAAAGCCCCTAAAATGTTCACTATGTATGCCCCAACAAAATGTGAAGTCCACAGTCAGAAAAAATGAAGTGATGATACAAAAGTAGAATAAGCATAGAGCCTTGCTTTAAAAAGTTCAGAATGTGTCAAAATCAAGTCTAACAAAAATTAGTAGAAAAAAAAATGAATTATGTGTGAATGATGTCATTGTACTATAGAGTCAAACACAAAAAGATTGTAATTAGCTTGAAAAAGTACAGTTTTGTACCTACCATAAATGTAGATGTTCGAGGATCCACATTGCTGCAGTCATAACCTGTGGGTAGTCCGGTGTCCTCGGTCGGCCCGAATACCAAAGTGTTAGGCTGGCGTCGGTCATGGTCGCTCAGATCTGACGTCAGTACGCCGTGGTACTAAAGCGCATGACCGACGCCATATCCTCAGTCTTTCTTGCCCCAGATGTCAGAAGGCCTAAAAAAGAAAGGCCATAGCCAAAAATAGAAAAATACCCAATCACCAATATAGAAAAAATAATTACCCCAAAAGTAACACAGCAACCCCAAACTACAGAGGGGAAGGAGGGAGGGAAAATTGGACTGCAGCAATGTGGATCCTCGAACATCTACATTTATGGTAGGTACAAAACTGTACTATGTTCTTCGTCTCACATTGCTGCAGTCATAACCTGTGGGTAGAATCCCAAAGCAAAGGTAAGGGAGGTTGGCAAAATCAGAAAGCATTAGGAGCTGCTAACATGCCCTATAAAACTGCAGTGGCAAACCCAGCCCTAGACTTGGAATAAAGAGGGAGATGGTAATGTTTAGTAAAAGTGTGCACTGAACTCCAAGTAGCTGCCTCCAAAATATCCTTAGTAGCTACTCCCCTTAAAAAGGCAGTAGAAGTGGCAGTCGCCCTAGTGGAATGAGGTCTGATTCCAGCCGGAACATCCTTTCCATGATGAGAATAACAAAAAGCAATACAATGGCCAATCCACTTAGAAATAGTTTGTTTTGAAACAGGTTTTCCTTGTGAACCCAAGGCAAAAGAAATGAATAACTGTTGAGACTGCCTGAACCCCTTAGTTCTGCTCAAATAATAACGTAACTGCCTGTGAATATCCAAAGAGTGCAAAAATTTTTCCCCTTTATTTTGGGGATCAGCATAAAAAGTAGGCAAATGAATAGATTGGTTTAAGGCCACATTAGAAACAACTTTAGGCATAAAAGTAGGGTTAGTACGCAGGGATACCCTATCCTTATGAAATATCAGGAAGGGTTCAACTGCCATCAGAGCCTGTAATTCAGATACCCTCCTAGCAGAAGTAATGGCCAACAAAAAAGCAGTCTTCCAAGACAAAAACTTCAACTCAGATGTAGCTACAGGTTCAAAAGGAGGTAAAGTAAGCTTTTCCAACACAAAATTGAGATCCCAGGAAGGAGTAGGAGCTCTACGTGGGGGTCTTATGTTCTTTGCCCCTCTAAGAAATTGCTTAAACAAAGGGTGAGAGAATAATGGTGGATCACAGTCATAGTGAGCAGAAATGGCTGCAGCATGAACTTTTACAGAGGAGAAAGACAAACCCTTGTCTAATAATTCTGTAAGATACTGAAGTGCAACACTCAAATTAGGCACTGAAACATCAAAGCTCTTTGTTCTGCTCCAAATAAAAAATCTCCTCCGTTTATCAGCATAAACTTTCCTTGTACTAGGCCGTCTGGCTTCCAAAATGACATTCAAAACTTGTTCAGGAAGCTGCGACCCCCCAGGGTCTAGAACAGAATATGCCAGGCTGTCAGATGCAGGGACTGAATCCTGACATTGAGGAAGTGATTGCTCGCCTGGGACAAAAGGTGTGGAATTGATGGCAAAGGCCAAGGAGGCTCCCGTACTAAACTCCTCAGCAGAGGGTACCAGTGCTGATGTGGCCAATCTGGAGCTATTAGAATCATGCAAGGCTTGTCCTGTCTGACCTTCAAGAGCACCTTGGGAAGGAGAGGCAGAGGAGGAAAGGCATAGACGTGAAGGTTGTTCCAACTGAAAGATAGAGCATCCACTTTCCAAGCTTTTTGGTGAAACATCTTTGTGCAAAATTTTGGCAGTTGGAAATTTAGTGGAGAAGCGAACAGATCTATGTCTGGAGTTCCCCAAGCCACTGTCAACTGTTGAAATACATGAGGATCCAATTTCCACTCGTGGGGATCCACCATCTGTCTACTCAAAACATCTGCTAAGGAGTTCTGTGCTCCTGGCAGAAACCTTGCTTGAAGAGTGAGGTGCAAACTCAGAGCAGTCTCCCACAAAATCATAGCTTGTCTGCAAAGAGGGTGCGAATGGGTTCCCCCTTGCTTGTTGATGTACCACATGACTGTTGTGTTGTCTGTTTGAATCAACACCTGTCCTGGTTGAAGTAGATCCTTGAAAGCCATCAGTGCAAATTGGACTGCTAACATCTCCTTCATGTTGATATGCAAATGCTGTAGTCTGGGAGGCCACGTGTCTTGAATCCATTTCCCATTGAAGTGTGCTCCCCAAGCCATGTCTGAGGCATCTGTCGTTAAGATCTGACTCGCCTCTGGTTGGGTCACAAGGAGTCCCTTGTTTAGGTGACATTCCTGAGCCCACCACAAAAATTCCCTTTGGATGCAAGGTATTATCTGAATGACAGTGTCCAAATCGTGGCAGTGTTGAGTCCATACACTTTTGAGATACCATTGTAGCTTCCTCATATGTAGTTTGGCATTGGGAAGTACCAGAATACAAGATGCCATGAACCCCAAGGCTTGAAGGACTGTCCTTGCAGTCAGCCTGGACAGTAGGGATAATTGCAGGAAGTAAAGGGGAAGATTTCTTTGTTTGTCCAGGGTCAGAAAAGCCATCTGAGAGGCTGTATTCAGTCTCACACCCAGAAAGCACATGTCCTGAGAGGGTACTAGACTGGACTTTGTTTCGTTCACAGAATACCCTAGGCACCTTAACACTGCCATTACATACTGTAGATGCTGAAGTAACTTGACTTTGTCTTGAGCAAGAATCAGGCAATCATCCAGATAAGGATAAATTTGTATTCCTCTTAGTCTTAAGAAGGCTATCACAGGAGCCAGGACCTTTGTGAACACCCTGGGCGCAGTAGATAAGCCAAAGGGCAATGCAGAGAACTGATAATGAAAAGTACCAGCCCGAAAACGCAGGAACCTCCTGCAGCTGGGCCTGAGGAATGTGAAGATAAGCCTCTTTGAGATCCAGAGTTACCATCCATTGATCTTTGCCTAGCAGAGGCAGAAGTTGCTGCAAAGTTAACATCTTGAATTTTGGAATGTCTAGGTATGTGTTGAGAATAGACAAATCCAGAATTGGCCTCCAAGTGTTTCCTTTCTTTGGCACAAGGAACAGGCGAGAATAAAATCCTAGGCCTACTTCTGACGGAGGGACCCCCTGGATAGCCCCCATTTTTAAAAGTAAAGAAATCTGCTTGTGAGCCTCTAGCTTTTGCTGAGGAGGAACGTCTGGCATGCCTTTGAAAGGAGGCAAGGTGTGAAAATAAAACTTGTAGCCTTGATCTATAATGTCCAACACCCATTTGTCCTGGGTGACTAAAAGCCAATTTTGCTTGAAAAGTGCCAACTTTCCTCCTAGAGGAGCTGCCAGACAGGAGGGGTCTGGCAGCTGGAGATACAGGTCATTGGGTCTGTTTACGAAAAGGCTGACCCCTGCCCTCACCGGAAGATTGTGCAGGGGAACTCCATGTCCTAGGTCTGAAAGAACCCTGAGCATGAGCTCTGCCCCTACCACGTCTAGATCTGCCCCTAGACTGTAAATCAGAAGAAGGATAAGCCCATCCCTTTGCAGGCCAATTTCTGCTAAACGTAGGGGGCTGCACCTGTAAAAATTCCTTAACTGTCTGCATGGACTTAGCTTTGTCTTCCATTTTCTTCAAAACTGACTCCACAGGAGAACCAAACAGAACTTCAGATTGAAGGGGAGCATCCAAAATTCGAGCTTTAACATGCTCTGACAAATTCTGATCCTTAAGCCAGGCGTGCCTACGAATAACTGAACCAGTGGCAGCCACCCTGGAAGAAGCCTGAAGAGCATCAAAGCCACACTGCAAAGAATGCTTACCTACCTGATCAGAGGCATGAACTAAATCCTGCAATTCCTTACACTCTATACCCTCAGCTAAAGCATCTACCTTAGATTTCAACTGACTTAAGAGAAAATTCTGGTACTTCAGCATATGAAACTGGCAATTTAAAGCCCTCATCGCTAGAGTGGAGGAGGTATACACTTTTTTACCCCACCTATCCAAAGCTCTAGAATCTTTATCCAGAGGAACTGGATTCTTTACAACAGAAGCCCTGACACCCTTAGGTCCCTGGCTAATAGTTTCCGGGTCAGCTCTAGGACTCTTATACAAATATTTATGAGCCTCTGGCACTCTGTAATACCTGTCTGGCTTGACAGGGGCAGGAGGTAAAGAATCAGGATTAAGGGAAGCCTCAGAAAAAAACATCCTGAACAACATCCAAAACAGGGGGAATAGCCAAGGGCCTATGCTGTGGTAAAAACAAAAATTCCCTAAGCCTCTTTCGAGAATCTGAGAAATCCTGACCTTCCCACTTAAAATGCTCCCTCATGGAATGCAGGGTTTCAGAAAAGGAAAAATCCTCTGGAGGGGAAGCAGAAGGACAGGAATCCTCTGCATCCGAATCAGAATAAGGAGGAAAATCCTGAATGTCCTCAGCTGAAGAGTCAGAGTAATCTGAGGAATGCTCCAATCCTTCCACCTCTGGCTCCACCCTAGGCCTCTTATCCAGAGGGGGCATAGAACCTCTGATTAAAGTAATCAAATCCTCTGCCATTTTCAGCATATGTTTTTTAGGAACAGAACCTGCAGAACTAGGGCTGACGCCTGTGCCAGAAAGACCAGGCCTGGCTTTAGAAGGTGCTTTAGTGACAGAAGTAGAAGGCCTAACAACCTTATGTAAAGAAGGGACTACAGAGACTTGAGAGGCCCCCCTCGGCCTGACCTAACTCCTGAGAGGCCACTTCTTGTAAGATTAAAGGCTCCCCCTGAGATTCAGCTGAAACCTCGGCTGGATCCACAGATTCCACCGTAGTTTCCAAAGAACCGGCATCCGCAACGGACGACTCATCCTGCTTGGACTTTAACGATTTTTCTTTTCGATTCTTAGCGGTAGCGGGCGTCGGAGGATCCGACGGCATGTTGTAGTTACACCGCTTACCGAAAACAAGTCTAGCACAATCTAACCTGCATTTAATGGTGCGCTTATTAAATCTAGCGCAAAAGCGACACCCGACTACGTCGTGCTCAGGCCCCAAGCAAGGAATACAGCGATTGTGGTAATCCCTATGAGGTATCTGTTTCCCACAAGAAATACAATTATTAACTTTTTCTGACATCCGGATTTAACTGAGGCAAGAAAAGACAAAAATATTCCCCAACGGGGTACTTAGCCCAACTTGGTCTTCGGTCTGAAACTCAGAATACGAAAATTTCAGGACGCCGAATGGCACTTGCAAACGCTGCTTCTGCTTCGGACCATGCGGCAAGAAAGACTGAGGATATGGCGTCGGTCATGCGCTTTAGTACCACGGCGTACTGACGTCAGATCTGAGCGACCATGACCGACGCCAGCCTAACACTTTGGTATTCGGGCCGACCGAGGACAGCGGACTACCCACAGGTTATGACTGCAGCAATGTGAGACGAAGAACATCTAGGACAATGCCTTTCCAACCGACAGGTTTCTTTATAAAAACTGAACAGTAAGTTACTGTTTATGCCAGTTAAGAAAAAAGAATTTATGTACTCACCATAACGTTCCATGTTTGTAATCCATCTCGCCCTTCATTCTTACTGATGGGATCGCAGCTGATCCTCAGCTCCAACTCGGCCTATTTGCAAGCTCAAAGTCTTCTAGTTGGCTCATGGGTAAGTAGGTATCCCATGGTGCACCAGTACAATCCCCAGATCTTGTTTGCTGCTAACTAGGAGAAATAATAACAAACATACAGAAAGAAGCCAATAATAAAAGGTCTCCAGTGAATGATGATAACAATATTTTTCTGTCTCCAGATACTTCCAGGATGGGGGTAGGAGGATAGGTTCATAAGAATAAAGGGCGAGATGGACTACAAACATGGAACGTTATGGTGAGTACATAATTTCTTTATGTTCTGTAGTCCTATCCCGCCTTGATCAGTGTCCCTAGCACCTTATTCTTGGGTGCCTCAAGGAAAAATACTCCTGAGTACCATGGAACCAAAGGATGCTCTATCCCTGGAGGTTAAATCCAATTTATAATGAGTAATAAATGTGTGAGGGGTAGCCCAAGTTGCTGTTGCACAGATATTACCAAGTGGAACCTGGCTTGAAAGACTGCAGAGGTAGACTGAGATCTCGTAGAATGAGCCTTAATTTTGAAAGGTAAAGGTCTACCCTCAGAAGTGTAAATGTAAGCTATACAGCTAGAGATCCAATTTGAGAGGGTCACTTTGGAAACTGGTAAACCTGACCTGGATTCAGAGAAGGAAATAAATAACTGATCTGACTTCCTGAATTCCTTAGTCTGGTGCGAATAAAAACGTAATTGTCTATGAACATCCAACTGATGAAACCTGTATTCTGCTGCGTTGGAATGATTTAGGAAGAACACCGGAAGTTCTATGGATTGGTTCAAAGTGCTATGGGAACAGACCTTGGGGACAAAGGATGGATTAGTACGAAGAGATACTCTGTCTTTGTGAAGAATTAGACAAGTGGGTTTTACAGACAGTCCTTGTAACTCTGACACCCGTCTGGCAGATGTGATTGCTACCAGAAACAAGGTCTTCCAAGACAGAACTTTCAAAGGCAATGACTGAGAAGGCTCAAAGGGCGGAGACGTCAAAATTCAAGTCCCATGAAGCAACTGGTTCCTGAAATGGGGGTCTTAACAAAGTGGCACCTTTGAGGAAGGTTTTGCACAGCCTATGTGACATCAGATTACAATCTTGTATGCCTACATGAAAATTAGAAATCGCTGCCAATTGAACCCTGATAGTGGCAGCTGCAGATCTCTGGTGGAAAAGCTCAGACAGGAATTCCAAAACCACAGGAATGGAGGCGGTATAAGGGTCAACATTCTTTTTCTCAGCCCAGATAGAGAATCTCCTCAATTTACTGGAATGTAACCTCCTATTGGAAGGTTTATGAGATGACGTTAGGATATGAGTCACAAAGGGTGAGAAGTCGTGAAGCCTGACTAGGGATGGAACTGGAGCAGCCAAGCTGTCAAATTGAGGGTGTGTAAAGTGGGATGAAGTGAGCCTGATGTGTGTGTCAAGAGATCTGGCACTGGGTCCAGAATCCATGGATCGTCTAGGAGAAGAGGTCCGAAAAAGGGGAACCAAACCTGACGAGGCCAGTAAGGAGTAATGAGGATCAGTTTGCTTCCCAAGCTGTTTCACTTTCTGAATAACATTGGATATGAGAGGAAAGGGAGGGAAAGCATAAAGGAGACCCAGGGGCCAATTGTGAACAAGTGGTTCTTTCGGTGACTCCCTGGAGGGGGGATGAGGGAGAAATAGCTGCTGCATTTGGCATTGATTGGGCTGGCAAAGAGATCGCAGCAAGGCTGTCCCCATCTGCGGAAAATCTGCTCCACTATTTCCTGTTTCAGAGACTACTCATGAGGCATCAAAATTGCCCATCTGAGTTTGTTGGCTATCACGTTGGTTGTCCCCAGGATGTGCATCGCCACCAGAAAATGCTGGGAAGATATTGCCCATTTACAAACTCAAATGGCCTCTCGACAGAGTGGGTATGATCTGGTTCCGCCTTGTTTGTTGATATACCATACTACTAACATGTTGTCAGATTGTATAGTAATCGTCCCAAGAGGCAGAGGGTCATGAGGTGCTTTCAATGCCAGGAGCACCACCCTCATCTCTAGAACACTGAAATGCAGGTGAGCCTTGTGATCTTGCCATGTGCCTTGGACAGTCCTGCCTAGATAATGCCCCCCCCCCCTATATGTGAGGCATCCGTGGTCACAATGGCAATGGTTGGCGAGGGACAAATGAGGTGCCCGTGGTTAACTGGTTGGGTTGAGTCCACCAAATGAGGTCCTCCTTGCAAGAGTCTGTCAGCAGTATGTGATGAGTTAATGGTAGATTTTGAAAGGACCACTGGGACAACAGCAGCCACTGAAGAATCCGCATGTGTAGTCTAGCTAGCGGCACTAGTAGTATGGCGGAAGACATGGTCTCTAAAAACTTCAGAACAGTCTTGGCCTTGACTTTTCATAGGGGGAGAAGACGTTGAATTTGAAGAGCCAGATTCTGCGCCCTTTCTACTGGAAGACGAGCCAACATGTCTACTGTGTCTATCTCTGCGCCTATAAAAATCACAAACTGAGAGGGCAATAAGGCAGATTTTTCCCAATTGATAGTAATCCCCAACTGGGCACAAAGTTGAATGGTAGTGTCCCTGGTCTGAAGAAGTCGATGCCTGGTGGGGGCGGTCAGGAGCCAGTCATCCAGATATGCAAACACCTGGAATCCTCAACGTCTCAGGTGAGCTGTCACTACTGCCATACACTTGGTGAACACCCTGGGGGCTGTGGTGAGACCAAAGGGCAGAGCACGAAACAGGTAGTGACTGGCTCCCAGCTGGAAGCGTGGATGACTCCTCAACGCCCTGCCCATTTTTATGTGGTAGTAAGCGTCTTGGAGGTCTATTGAGCACAACCAAGTGTCTTTCCTTAGTAACGGGAGTATAGACTTCAGTGTCACCATCTGGAACTTGCCCTTCTTTACTAATACGTTCAGTCTGCTGAGGTCCAAAATGGGCTTCCAGTCCCCAGTATGTTTTGGCACTAAAAAGAATCTGGAGTAAGTTCCGGATCCTATTTGGTCTGCTGGGACGGTTTGGATGACTCTTTTTGCCAGCAACTTGTTGACCTCCACAGTTGCCTGATCCCTGTGATTGGGTGGATCCACTTGGGAACATAAGGTGACAGAGAAAAGGGTATGACATAACCTCTGATAATAATTCTTAGTACCCATTTGTCTTGAGTGATACTTAGCCAGGCTTCTGGATACAAAGAAATGCGACCCCCGACCGGCTCTAGAGAAGCATAGTCGGGCCCCACATCAGGAGCGCTGGCAAGGCCGACCCTGAAATGAATCGTGGCCTCCCTGGTTTTGCGATCCGCCCCTGCCTCTAGGGTGACATCTACCATTTCCTCCTCCTCCTCTGCCTCTGAAGGAAGAGTCCCCATGTGCATCTTGGAAAAACATCTGGGACGTCTTGAACCACATTTTACCACCTCTCTGACCCTTAGGGTATGGTCTAGAAGGGACAGTAAAATGTACTCCCACGGCAGAGAGTTTTTTTCTTTCTTGCTTGCACCGGGTGAGTGTGTCCTTTACCTTGGGTCCAAACAATGAAGAACCGTCGAAGGGGGCGTTGGTAAAGGTAGACTTGAACGGTTCCGTAAAATTACACAAATGCATCCAGGAATGACGCCTTAGGGAAATTCCTGAACCCACTGCTCTACTCGCTCCACCTGCTGCAGACGAGATAAGCCTCATGGACGAGTTGACAATAGAGTTCAAGGTGGGCAACTGGGCAGACTCCTTGTCAGGGACTCCCTCAGTGAATGTACCTTGTAGAGAATCTCCTAGCTCCTTAAGGAGATCTCTCTGAAGCCTCATGAAGTGTGCAAGGTAGTTCAGCGATCTAAGAGTAAATGCTGCTGACGAAAAGATATGCTTCCAATATCTGTCCTTTTGAGACTCTTTATTCAGTGGATGAACAGAAGAAGAAGTTTCCGCTAGCTCCTCCTTAGTGGCCACCATCATGGCTTCTACGGGAGCACCTTTAGACAAAATTTCCTTTTCCCTGGGCGCAGAAAGAAACTTATTTGGCCTCCTGGGGACTGGCTCCATGGCATCAGGTGTATCCCACACCTTCCAACTAATGAGCTCCATCAGTTCGTCGAAAGGTGGAGACACCCTAGAGGCTGAAGGTTGAGACCCGAAAGCCTTCAGGTACACAGACTTATCAGAAGGGGTGACAGTGGGCCAGCCATACCTCTGCTTAAGGATTTCCAGGATGTCTACAAAGGAGACATCAGAGGACAACTTGGGGGACCCTTCTGACTCCTCGAGGTCAGTGTCCGAGGTAAGAGACTCATCTTGGGAGTCTACATGCTTCCTCTTGCATGTTCTCTTCCATGGGAGCTCCTCGTAAAGATATGCTGGGGGTGTCTCGGAAGAATGGGGGCCAACAGCTGGTGGCTATTGAGGCTGCGGGTCTCTGCTGTCCAGAGAGGGAGTAGGAGCTGAGACAGAAGTAGGTGCCCTGGGGGGAAGAGTGTCGGTATGCCTGGTAGGAGCTGATGATCGGGACAGCACACTCATCATCTCGAATGCTGACCTCTCTAGCTCCGAAGACCTCCTCGGCTCCGAGGAGACTGAGGATGCCATCGGCTCTGAGACAGACCTAGGGTCCAAGCTCACCCTTGCCAACGTGCCGAGAGGAAGGCTCGGAACCAAAGAGGTTCGGTTGTAGGAGTCCCTGTTGAGGCCAACTGGGGAGCTTCAGCTCCTAGACACCACGGATGGCACAGAGAGTGTTGGAGCAGAACCTGGCTCTGAAACAGCCTCAAGGCGAGCTGGAACTGAGGATTCCACCAGCGGTACCAAACACTCTAGCTCCGAAAGATCAGCATGGCTCAGAGGAGGAATCACTGAAGGGGCGACGGACTCAAGTGGCCCCGGAACTGACTGGGTCGGAGCCAACAACAATTTAGGTAAGGCAAATGACTTAAAAAGTCTCAGCACTACCCTCTCCACATCTTCTTCTGATAAACTCCTGGAAGAACTGAAGACAGAGTAGGAAAACGGGATCTCTGCAATATGGGTGACCTTAATGTAGGGGAGACTGGTAAAGGATCCGTAGACCGGCTCCCTTGAATACTCTCAGTGACTGGCTCCAAACTACTTGGTGCTGACCTTGTAACCACAGTAGTAGTACCCTCGATCGCCTCTGAATTCAGTGGGGCCGGGTAGTTTTATCAGACTTGGTAATTTTAAGAGGCAGCTCCGAGACACCAGCCGGCACCAGGGAGGGCCTCCTAGAGGATTTGGATTTCTCCTTTTTAGATCCCTGAGATCTAGCAAAGGAGGAAGAGCTAGCTAGATCTTCCTCAAAAGAAGGCTTTAGGAGACCTTTTATTATGAGCTTATTTTTCCTCTCTTGCAACACCCTAGCACTAAAAGAGTGACAAAATAAGCGTGTTTCCTGTAAGTGGATGGCCCCAGGACAGCATACGCAGTTACTGTGGCCATCCATTATAGACATCTTCTGTGAGCATTTCACGCACTTTTTAAAGCCAGATGGCTTATGATCTTTGACCTCCTTAGACATCTCACAGAAGATTGTACACACACACACACACACACACACACACACACACACACACACACACACACACACACACACACGAAGGAAAAGTGGGAGGACTAGGTCCTCTAACTTAAACGAGCCTAGCCCTAAAGGAACCAATAAAGACACACCACGAGGTCTAGGTCCTCTAACATAAACGGGCCTAGCCCTGGTAGAGAAGAAGGAAAATAGGTCCTCTAACTAAAACGGACCTGGAGGGGGTACAGAAACAAGCAGAGAGTCTCGCACACACACTAGAGCAGGAATACAAGTCTAATTATTGGAAAAAAAAACAAAGGACAAGAATGAAGGTCAACAGAACCCCTTTCTGTCTGCAACACTAATAACTGTAAGTATCAACAAGTGGAAGCACCACAAGTAAAGCTATTAATTATAATATTTAAGAAAATCACACACAGTCTAAACTAAGAGCAAAAGGTGCCTACAACTACTAATATAAACAGTATGAAACAAGGAATATAGATATCTATATATATAAAACAACTCAGTGAAACAACTGGCACACAGGATACCAAATAGTACTATAGGGCCAATGGCCAACTGTACTCAAAGAAACTGCACACAAAAAAGCGCTCTGATAAACGCTAACTACAAACACGACACTAACTATAACTATATAATGCTATATAACGCTATCAAATTATGAAAATAGAAAAAATATCCAAAATTTAGAACAAAATGTGTTAGACTTAGCCACGGCCAAGAAGAAGCACATCCAAACTCGTTGACGTGGCAAACAAGATCTGGGGATTGTACTGGTGCACCATGGGATACCTACCTAGCCACAAGACAACTAGAAGACTTCGAGCTTGTAAATAGGCCGAGTCGGAACCAAGGATCGGCTCCGATCCCATCAGTAAAAATGAAGGTGAGATAGGACTACAGAACATATAAAATTTTACACGATGCCATCTTAGCATAATCCAGTAAATGACAGAAAAGAAGTGAGTGCCTATATATACTGCTGTCATTACAGGGCTGTGCTACACAGACAAATGCTTGGAAAAAAGTGTATCTGAGCTTTTACCATCATATGTGTTAGTCCATACATGTAATCTGCTGCAAAAGCACTGCAAAGAATGATCTGGTATGGTTCTTTACAAGTTGTCCAGCTTACTAAGTGCAATGTTAGGCAGGGACTTTCCTCCCTTTAACAATGCTTGATGCATTTCTCCTAGAAAACTTGTGCTTTTATGGCTGTTTAACTGTCTAGTAGAAGGCACTACTTGCTGTTTGGCTTTTTCGTGTACTGTAACTGATGATAAAACCTAAAGAAGATTAAAATACTAGGAAGGCTGAATCCATTATTAATGAACAAAAATGAATAGGAGGGGTTCTGTTGATATTCTAAGAGAACAGAAAGTCTGCACATGGAACCATGAATGCTTCCATAAGTGTAACAGTTCAGCCTTAACTTACAGGTTACTGCTTCACGCTGATTCAGAAAGAGGCTCTTCAGTGAGCAGCTACAGGTTTATAGGTTAGTACCAAACATATAAGCTAGTGGTATGTGAGACACTTGATTGCATTTGTCCCATGCTGGAATTTACATACACATCTGTAATTGTCTAACTGCTTTTAAAGGTGGGATGAGTCTGATAAAAGTTTCAAGTGGAGTGGAAGTTTATTCCAAAAATAGGGGGGACATTAGGTGAGGAGCTGACCTAATCTCTTATGCTACTGTTTTAATAGAGATATTGAAAATGTCTCTGAAACTGTTCGTCCTCCCATCTGTTTATTCAAAGCACAACAGTCTTAGAAAGGAGAGAGTATTTCATGCCCTGAAACTGAGGCATAGATTATCTCTCAGGAGACAATAAAAGATAACAGTAACATTTTTTTAGTCCATACAAGCAACTAAGTTTCTATGTCCATCTATCCTCTTACTAATGAACCTCTACACTGTGTAAAAATTAAGTATATGTTTTAAGAGCATCCACATCTGTCCAATCAGGAATACACCAGGGACTTCACTAGTGGGAAAATAAATCTCTATAAATATCCAAACAGCCCCAATGAAGCAATTGGGTCTGAATGGAGAGGTGATAAAATCAGCAAGAAAAGGAGAGTAGTACTGCTGAAACTTGAATTCATCCTCACGTTTTGGTGAGTACCTTCATGGCATGGATTCTTTTTTATTACAAAATCTCACCAAGATGACACTGATGTGTAGACTGTATTTTATATAGCATACATCATGGACAGAAGTATGTTAAAAAATGAAAAAGGCAGCTGGGTACACAAATCCCAGGATAAAAAGTGCCCGATCCTGGTATGTGCACTGGTGTCAGGACTGGGAAAAATGACACTGTAGAATCCTCAAGACAGAGAAACAATCCTACAGTGGGGTTAGGCCAGGTTCAGGGGGAGGATGGTCCTCCATTGTACAAGGAAGTAGTACTAGTTTACAAAAATAAAATGACAGGCCAAAAAGAGCCATAAATATGATAAAGATTACTATTTAGGATAAGGAAGAAATGTAATGTTATTATTATGCTAGAAGCCCAGAATTTGCAGAGAGAAGATATTCAAACAGATTAAGAGAAATTAGAGGAAAGAATACTTGCACAAAAAAACTGTTAAAAGTTTCAAATGCAAATTTGTGTTCATTAATACAACAGGTCCATGAAATATTATATAGACCACAAAACTTTATGCCGTTTGGAAAAAGAAGCGACTGAGGAAGTGCAAAAATATAAAGAACAAACAGATTTTTGCAAGGTATAAAAAAGAAACATTGACATGGGAAGAGAGATCTGGTATTGTGCAATATTTATGCAAAATAGAAAGCCAAACTAATCAAAACAAAAAAGAAGCTCCAAAGACATTTGAAGAGAAATACAGGCAAAGGCACTCGGATATTGAAAATTTCACAATACAAAAAAAAAAAAAAAAAAAGATCACAAAGGGGGAATGTAGAACAGATGATTATCAATGCAGAATTTAAACCAACAGAAGTGGAAGTTATGGAACATCTGCAAAGTGAAAGATTTAGTGTAGAAATTCTAACACCTGTTATATCACAGCATAATAGAACAATGATTCCCCAGTGTAAGGAGAAACAGGTGAAGTGGGAGACATCTGAAGAAGAAATATGGACGTGGGAAAAGAAAAAAAGAGATCTAATGTGGTGCAATATTTATGCAAAGGAGAAAGCAAAACTAATCAATACAAAAAAAGCAACACCAAAGATATTTGGAGAGAAATACAAGCAAAGGCATCCAGATATGGAAAATTTCACATTACAAAAAAATAAGAAAACAAAGGAGAAAGTAGAAAAGAAGATTAGTAATGTAGAAGTTAAATAGATAGAAACTGAAATTATGGGTTACCTGTGAAGTGAAGGATTTAGTGTAGAAAATCCAACTTTGGGAATGTCACAGCATGATGGAACAATGAGTTTAAATTAAGGAGAAACAGGTGGAATGGGAAGCATCTGATCACTTTCCACATACTGTGGAACCTTTGATAAGAAACCAGTACAAAAGTTCAGTTGGAGTTTCTCAACAAAGGAAGGAGCAAGAAACAGTCTCAAGTCTGACACAGTCAATGTTGTGGAGTGAAAGGCCAGTGAGTGCCCATATTAAACAGCAATGGATGACATGGGATGAAATTGAAGAGAATATGTCACAAGAAGATGTTCTGGAACTTTCTGTAGGATGCCTGCAGGAAACGGAGAATGGAGAATGTGCCATCAGTTTAGAAGAAATGATCTAAGAGATGATTTGCTTGATTTAATACAGGTGGTTAGACATATTAAGATCAATGAAGGAAATAGATTACAGAAAGACAATAGGACCTAGAATGTTAGAAGTCTGATAAAACAAATGAACACAGTTATCAAGACTTTTAAAAGAAATTCATTTGATATAACAGAAGTAAATAATGTATTTTACTGTCCAGCTAAATTAGGAACAGATAAAGTCTTACCATAAAAATAAGGTAAAGGAAGGGAAGAAATCAAATGCCATCATGGAAGCATCAAATAGAGAAACTATAAAGCAATTAAAGTAAAATGTTCTTGTCATTTAGACCATATAACCATAAAGTGCACAGCTGAGCAAAATTACATTCCTTCTAGCTCACTGATACACAACACAGGCCATTACAACAAAAACTGAAGCACATAAATCACATAAACAACATACACACACATAGCACAGAGTCTCAACCAACCATATCTCTATCACCGCACTGGCAAGACCCAGTCCAGTTCTACTGATCCAACATAACAGACATTCAAAAGTTCGGATCAACAGACATCCAAGCAGACAGTCGGGTCTCCACAATCTGCCCTTGTCCGGTTCAATGCCACAGTCTCCATAATCACAGTCTTAATCGCTATCCACTCTGACACCAACCTTGTCTCTACCAGCAACGGTCCAGTTCCACCTTCACAATCCACTCAGACTTGGCACAACACTCTCTGACACCATCCAGCACCTGGTCTCCATCATCTGCTCCTCCTGGCTCACCTCTCCACATACAGGCCCAAATAGCCAAGAGCAAGCCAACCACTCCAACCTACCTGAGTTAATCACAACAGTCTACCTTCCAACTTATCCACCAATCCAATGATCGACCAACACTACGACTGCCTCCTCTCTACACTCAGACACCAGCGACTCAGAAAAACAGTCCAACTACAGAAAACTACAAGAAAATACAAAATGAACAACGGGAGCCAAAGAGGCCACTGACAGATACGGCACCACTATCTTAACACATGAAGTGTTACACTTAGAAAAGTATAGAAGAGGAAAAAGGTCAATAACATTTTTAGAAAGGCAGATGTGATAAAAGCAATGTGCAGTATCAGAACAGACCAGGATCCATTGCACGCCATTGCAAATAATATACTAAAGATATCAATAACAAACCAAAAACACCAAATGGGCAAGCCAAGACCATGAATTCAAAAAGCCCAAAGCGGATGGTGAGACAATAAAGCCCAAGGAACGATAGTTTTAAAATTGCAATTTATTACACATAAACACTGAACAACCAAACGTTTTCATTTAAAATCACTTCATCAGATGTGGGTCAAACTACAAATCCATTCTATTTATAGCCTTCCGATTTCAAATCAACCAATGACAAACATACTTTAGTAAGACTCAAATACATACATATATCCTTTCCTTAATAAAATGCATATTATTCACCCTGAACTTACAATAAAACCAGTTTTTATTAAACTATTTATAACAAATTCATAAAATATCTATAATAAATTAAAACATTTAATAATGACTATAAACATGTTAAAAAAAGTTGCGTTAAAAATACATTAATATAGCATTGGTTCCATCTTGTGGTTAAAATTAAAATTACATCCTTACATATTCCTTCTATTAAGCAGACAAATTTATGAATAACATTATTATCAGTAGATGAGAAAGAATAAAATGTTTTGTACCGTTTTTTTAAAAAAGAACTAAAATAGGGGAAATATAAGCTTAGTATAAACACTGAAATACGTAGTACATCAAGTCATATTTTCTTCTTGTTACAATTTTGCTGCTCTTAATTTCAGCAGGGAACTTAAAGAGATGTAGTCATTTAGCCCAGGTTTCTTATTTGCCTCAAGGGTTAACTGCCACCGAAGTTCTTTGTACTCTATAGTCTCTTCCCATAACCCTCCTCTATTTTTTCTATCCACTTTTTCCAATACAAAAAATAGAAAGTGTGCATTACTGCACTCCTGCTTATGCTTATATAGGGCATTTGTAAATTGTTTGTTTTGCACATCATATAAATGTTCATATATTCTTCTCCTAAGTTTACGTTCAGTTTTCCCTACATAAAATCCATCACATCCCTGAGAAACTGCCAGGTATACTAGACCATTGCTATCACAATTTGAAAATTCTTTACCCTCCAGGACCTTGTTTCTACATTGCAAAAAGATAAGTACCTTTTCTTTTCTTATTTCTAACAACCCCTGCTTGATAACTAGCTTCTAATGAGCTCTTAAGGTTCCTAGAATTTTTATACACAATCTTAATTTTATCTTTCTTAATATTTTCCAGGTCCGGTAGGGTTAGAAATCTTTCCCATTCTTTATTTATAATGTCCCTAACTACATATGAACTAGCATTGTATTCTAAAATTAAAGCTTTGTTAAAATTCACATTGTTCAGATTAATGCTACTTACCAAAGATACAGTCTGCTTTATTACTTGTCCTAAAATGGGCTTGTATTTGTCCTTTATACTATCTAGTACCTCTCTTTCCACTTCCTTCAACATTTGCTCTGGATACCCCCTTACTTTAAATATTTCTCTTAATAAAACCATTTCATGGTCAAAATCTTCTTCATTAGAGGTCATTCTACACCCCCTTATATATTGCCCTTTCACTATATTTCTTTTGTAATGTTTGGGGTGGGCACTATCAAAATGTAAAAAGGAGTTTGAATATGTTGCTTTTCTATACATTTTGGAATTTAAATTTGTCATCTTTCTTATAAATTTCTACATCTAGATATTGTAAATTCTCATTATTAGACCTATATGTAAATCTCAAGTAATTAGTACTTTGATTTAAATATTCTATAAAATTTACCACTTCATTTTCAACGGCTACCCAGAATATTACAATAGCATCCAAAAATCTTTTGTATAAAATCCATTCCTTCTTATATATCGAATCTAATACCCATTTTTTTTTCACTTGGCTAAAATCAAATTGGCGTAGGTGGGTGCACATGCTGCACCCATCGCTACGCCTTGAATTTGATGAAAAAATTCCCCTTTAAAACACACAAAATTATATTTTAAAACTAATTCCATAAGCTGCATAACCACTACCTTTTCATCTAGAGATAAATAATTATCCTCATATGCAATTTCTTCTAACAAGTTTAGGCCTTCTTCGTGAGGAATACAGAAAAATAGATCTACTATATCTATGGTTAAAAATATTAATGTTTCTTTATATTTTTCTTGGGTTAAACATCTAAGAAAATCCCAGGAATCTTTTAGTATATTTTTCTTTTCAGTCCATAGTCTTTTCAATTTACTATCTATATATTTTTCCAAGGGTAATGTTTTTGCCCCATCATCCGAAACAATTGGTCTCAGGGGTGGGTCTTCCCATTTTTATGGGTTTTAGGAATACCAAAAATGGTAGCTACTTTGGGTTTTTCCAATTTCAAATATGAATAGGTATTACGGTCTATAGAACCTTCCATTAATAAATCTTCTAGGACCATATCAATTCTATGATATGCAATGCTTATTTCATTCAGTGAAACTGTTTCATATTTATTCGAATCTCTTAACATATCATTTTTCCTTTGTACGTGAAACTATTCATAATTACCATTCCCCCTCCCTTATCGGGTTTCATTACCCTTACATTTGTATCTTCTCATTTCCACTAAGACCTCAATTTCTTCTAAATCTAAATTTTTCTTATACCTAATTTTGCCACATTGTTTTCTTATCTCTCTTACTACCAAACCTTCAAAATTTTTAACTTGTGGATGTATTGGTGGGTTGTAGATACTTCTTTTCATTAGTCCTTGTTGTTCATTTCTTGTGTTATGCTCAAATAGAATTTGGAAATTATTTTTTCTTATAAACAGTTTGATATCCATTAAAACATTAGCCAAGTCTTCCTTCCTATTGGGTATAAATTTAATTCCTTTTGATAATAATTTAAAATGTTCCTTAGTTAAAACAATAAGGCTATAATTATAAATACTAACATTTTCATAAGTATATCTAAATGGGTTGTTTGGGTCCTGCACAATATCAATGTTTTGTATAATATTGTTTTCTCCTGAGTCAGGGTGGGGAGCACTGTCCATGTTTAGTACCTCCCCTCCCCCCTTGTTGCCCCCCCTCAAAAATTTTAAATATGTTGCTGTTGATATTCCGTTCCGTTTTTAATTCTTTCAGATCTTCTTATTTGGGGTGATTGGTTAAAATCATCTAGTTCTGAAACTTGTTCCCCTATTTTAACTTGTTCTTCATTGTTAGTGTCTCTCCATTCCCCCTTACTACTATTTTCCCAAAACCTAGTACCTGTTTTTGGTTTTGGGTTAACTATTATGATTTTTATATTCAGTAATATCACGTTCCAACTTCCGTATCTTTCTTTTAATAAGTTCATTACATTGTCCGTCAACTTCTCTTTGAATATCATAATATTTTTCTTGTTCATCAGGAATGGAAAACATCAAGTAATTTTTGATACAGTTATTCACACTCTCAACTTCAATTAACAAATTTTTCTTTACCCTATTATTTTCTTCAATAATACAATTTAAAATGTCTAACCCACATCTGTTAAAAACCTCAATTAATTCATTGTGAAAAGTGCTTCCTGTTGTTACATTGTTTGCGTATTTCCAAATTCTTAATCCTTTGGGCACAATGCCTTGGGAAATACACTCTTGTAAATAGCTGTTTTCAATATCTAAACTTTTACATTTAAATACTAATTTATGAAACTTAATTAATTGATTCTTAAAACTGTCTGTTTCTACTCCAGATATCACAGTTCTATTTTTGAAATTGGAGGAGAAACTAACCTGCAACCATTCCTCTAATTCAGTATGTCCATTATTGTTTTTGTGTCCCAGGTTGCTTTTTCCTTTCCCCAATGATATAGAAAACCCTCGACTATTACTGGCACAGATTTCATCTTCTCTAGAACTCAGCATCCTTGGAGTAAGATTAAAACCATGTTCGTCGTCATTTTCACACCCGTTTATGCTGCTAACGGCTTCAGAATTGTCACATCCTCTCTTACCATTCGTTTTATCACTCCGTTTACCTCCGTGAGTGCTGACTACACTCTGGTTCTGCCTCTCGTGCATGGTAGATGCCAATTCCACCACTGATTGGCTGAGGGGCATTAAGAGTGCAATCAATTGTGTTAGTTAGCCAACCAGCTTGTTCACTTGACCAACCTCTTCCTTCCTGCCATTCTCTGTCGCTCCTTCATTCGTTTCACAATCCATGGTTGAAAAAAACACTAATAATAAACCAAAAACACCAAATGGGCAAGCCAAGACCACGAATCCAACAAAACAGACATTCAAAAGTTCGGATCAACAGACATCCAGGCAGTCGGGTCTCCACCATCTGCCCTTGTCCAGGTCAATGACCACAGTCTCCACAATCACAGTCTTAATTCACCATCCATTCCGACACCAACCTTGTCTCTACCAGCAACGGTCCAGTTCCACTTTCACAATCCACTCAGATTTGGCACAACACTCGCCGATACCATCCAGCACCTGGTCTCCACCATCTGCTCCTCCTGGCACACCGGCCCACATACAGGCCCAAATACCCATGAGCAAGCCAACCACTACAACCATTCCCACCACTCCAACCTACCTGAGTTAATCACAACAGTCTACCTTCCAAATAATCCACCAATCCAATGATCGACCAACACTACGACTGCCTCCTCTCTACACTCAGACACCAGCGACTCAGAAAAATGGTCCAACTACAGAAAACTACAAGAAAATACAAAACGAACAACAGGAGCCAAAGAGGCTACTGACGCATATGGCACCACTATCTTAAGACATGAAGTGTTACAGTTAGAAAAGTATAGAAGAGGGAAAAGTTCAATAAAAATTTTTAGAAAGGCAGATGTGATAAAAGCAATGTGCCATTGCAAATAATATACTAAATATATCAACACAGGCAGGAAAAACTAGAAGATATACAGATAAATATAAAAGAAAAGTACAAAACAAGCAATTCATTTTCAATTCGGGTTTTATAGAGAATTGGGAAACAAAGCAAAAGGAACAGAAACACCACCAAAAAAGAAGAAACAGACACATTCTGGAGAAATATTTATGAAGACCCTAGGGAACAAAGATGCTGAATGGATGGGAAGGAGTAAAAGTAACTGTAGGAAGTTCAAATGTACAGGATATGAAATGGAATGAAGTAATGGCTACAGAAATTGAAACAGACTTAAGAAAAGCTCCTAACTGAAAAAACCCAAGCCTAGATGCAGTACCTAACTTCTGGCTGCAAGTATTAACATCTTTACATGATGATTTAGCCCTGTGTAAGGACTGCATATATAGGTTCAAAGGTGTTTAGTAGGCTAACAACCACATGGGCTTTTTTAAGCTTACCCATTAATCCCAAACCTCTAACAAGTTCTGATATCCTTGATAAGTGTAAGCAAGAGCTTGAGAAATTAAAAATTTACAAACTAGGGCAACGGAGATGAGACATGTGTCCATTAGAGACATAGGTGCCAAACCAGGGGGCACTGTACTCAATGATAGGTGTGATGAATGCCGAATACAGTTGAACAATGACTTCCTTCGACTTAGATGCCATGCTTTTGTTTATTAGTTGCGCAACATAGAATGATTTCCTCACAACTGTAGACATGTGATGGGCAAAAGTGAGATTACTATCTGTGTGTGTCCCTAAGTCCCTGACTACTGGGTCAGCTCTTAGGGGTGTGTTGTCAATACGATAGTTACCAGTAATCCAAATATAAAAAATAAAAATGATGTATAAATAGGTTACATATTACATTATCGAAATTTCAGTATTTCGAATACCATATGGTCAGCACCACATGATCGAAGTACTAAAACTTCAAAAATGTAATAAAAAAAAAAAACAAAAGTAACTGCTGTGAGAAGAGGGGAAAGCCCCCCTGCACCCCCCCCCCACACCCCACCTAATTAAATATACCAACTCTGAGATTGAACTTTAACGGAGTTAAGCGAAGGAAAGGGAAGGTTTCCCTTTCCTATGCTGTAGTGCGATTTTGGAGTTGGTATATTTAAGTAGCGGGGGGGGGGGTCGGCGCAGCCCCCCCCCATGTGGGGGGTGCAGGGGGGCTTGCCCCCCTACACAATTTACTTTACCTTTTTTTTTTTTTTTATAACATTTTTGGAGCAATTGAAAATGTAATTGTTCGATCATTAAAGGTCGACCTTTAGTGATTCGAACAACTGCATTTTCGATGTTCCAATAGGAACCTGTATAAATATGGTATATGTTTATATTTATATATTTTTTTTCTATTTTTAAACTGTTTATCTGGTTTTAATTGAAACATTTTTATTGAATATTTTTACTGGTTAATTGGGGAATTTGTTTTACTGGTAGTTTGTGGAAGGTTTTTGTATAAATGGATGCACTTTTATTGTTATTTCACATCTGAAGAAGTCTTTATTGGGGACAAAAATGCAGTAATACATTAATATGTTAATATGCTGGTGGCGTTTATTTGTTTAATAAAGTTTGTCTCTGTCCTGGTCGAGTGGTGGATAGTCTTTTCTACGTGTCTTTTTTGGATTGGGCACTTTTCCTTGTTTTTTGGATTATTGGTCATGATTTTGAGGAGATGGAAGGACTTCCTGCTTCACCGGGGGCTGCAACTGCTAGAGGCGGAAATGTTGGAGATATAAGGAAATTGGATGTCCAGCCTAGGCAAGTGGTAGATTTACTTACACCGATTTGCCATTCTATGGTCCCCCCCCCCAACGTTTCATTTCCTGTCAATCAGGAGGCGTGGTTGGAGAGAGGCAATGGAGGACTAAATAAGTGAGGAGTCAGCAACGACAATGGCATTCTTTTTCAATAAGGATGTAGTTTAAACAATGAATATGACACTGAAGGAGTTCCAAATATGTTATTCAATGGCAGCAGCAATCGTTCGAATTGTGGAGATGGTGAAAGACCTGCCTGTGTACATACTAGCCAGAGACAAGGTGACTGTTTTACAAATAATGCTTAAAATGATAAAGACTGTGAATTTGGTAAATGGCTGACCAGAAAGTTTTCATTTAATTCTCATAAACAATTTACTAATGCTAGTTATGAGGACACTTCTTCTAACAATATACAAAAACTATATGATGTTATGTTAAAATATAGAACTTTGGATTTAGACAATGCATATTTGAAGGCGTGCATTAATTTAGGGATTGCTCTGAAGAGATTACATGTGTGCAAATATCCCAAATTGTGGAAGATGCTTTCGAATTTCACAAACAGTTGTTAGTTATTTTTGACAGATGTGGGACTGAAATTATGAGAGCCATTATTAAGCAAAATGAAAGGGATATGTCTACATTATTTGGGCAGACTGAACGTATTAATCAGTGCATAGTAAACGACTATGTTTACTGTTGAGCAGGAGAAAATTACGTATTTTGATTTAGGGGGTAAGACTGATAAGTGTAAAAAGAGGAAGCTGGACAGGGATAGGGTAGAGTATGATGAACAACTTAGCTATCCTAAGCCTAAGACCTACACAAACTACCAGAGGAAGTGGGAGAATAGTTATGAAAGAACAGATGGTTCTTTCAATTTTAACAGTGATTACAACACAGGTCAACAGCAAGAAAGAAGGGAAACAGATTCAGGATATACTTTTTGACTTGAATGACCCTTTAGAATCCCCCCTCTGAAGGTCAGAGAGGTTGAAGGACAAATGACCCATTTACTATAATTATGACAGGTGGACGGGGGCAGATATTGATAGAAGCAGGCACATCTACACCTATCAGTAATGGTATTATTAAAGATGGTTTTCAATTAAGATATAATGGGTATAATATTTTTAATTATAGTGAATTGAATATTAATAAAGCTCATTTTAACTTGTTTTCAAAAGGTTTTATTTAAATTTATTCCTAGAAGAAAATGTGACATTAGTAGAGTTATTATTGATGTTAAGTTATTTTTGCGTAAAAATAATTTAGAGTTAATGTTTGACAGGGTTAATAAAGAGCCTAGTAATAATGATACTTTGAAGAGGAAAAGTCCATTCAATTCCCCCTTTACATCCTCAATTAAAAAATGTTGAAGTATTAGTACAAAAATAATTAAGAAAAGCAATTCAAACAAATAAAGTTTTTTCAAACCTAACAAAGGATGAGAAATGTTTACTTTACTAGATTACAAAGAACAAGTTTTTGAGAGTGATGAAGCCAGACAAGGGTGGGGGACAGTATTTATGGGTGCTATTACATATGAAGCCAAAATGGACATTTTCAAGATGTTAATAAATATATTAGGGTGTCCAAAAATGAAATTAATATTGCTCACAGAAGAATTCATTTGGCTTTAAAATATTTATTACATGAGGGTTTAATTGATTTAGAAACACATATATTTTTGAATAATGAGAAACCCTGTGTACCCTTGATTTCTGGCACCCCTAAAGTGAATAAGAACCAATTGGACCCACCACTTAGGCCTATTTTATCAGCAGAAGGCTCATTAACAGCCCCTCTAGCTAAGTTTTTGGATTTTAAGCTTAAAAAGTTCTAATTCCACTATTTTTTTGAAATTCACTTACAATATCAGTTATGATAGTTATTTAGATGTAGCAATTTATAAAGATAATGGGAGAGTTGGGTCTAAGGTATACAGAAAGGAGACCTTTTCTAATTCATATCTTTATTATACAAGTGCACACCCATATCGTCAGAAGATGAGTATAGTTAAGGGGCAATATGTAAGGACAAGCAGGATGACCTCAGATGACCTGGATTTCAATGGTGAATGTGAATTTTTAGAGGGTATGCTTACAGAGAGAAGTTACCCCAAAAGTCTCATACATGAAGTTTGGCAAGAAGTGTTACATGTTAGGAAGAACAAATTACCACCTATATTAGGGATTGATTTTCATACACCTATTACTGATAATACAAATAAAGGAACAGGATTTATGATAGATGAAAATGGTTTTGAGAGTGCATTTGTAACACATTTCTATGGTGATGCACTTGTTATTAGGAATATTATTCAGAAAGAATGGATCAAATATGCAAGCTTATCTGATCTGAGGGTTATTTTTGATAAACCGTTTAGGTGTATTTTTAGGAGGGGTCCTAACATTAAGGATCTATTGGAACACAGTTGAATTGATATTAATCATAGTAGGCAGAAAAAAGTGGTCACTTTTAAGTGTTGATCATGCCCACAGTGTGCTTTTGTGATCAATGATGATGTCATTTATACAAAGGGTAGAGATAAATATATTGTAAGTAAGACTTTTAGCACTCACCATGGGGTTGTGTATACTGCATTGTGTAATGCATGCAATGCATTCTATGTTAGTAAGATGGAAAGGAAATATAGAAAAAGAATATATGAGCATATTTATAATTTTATTTTATTTATTTAACATTTATTTACCGGGAAAGTCTGACTTGGAACAAACCCAATTTTCAGCGGTGGCCCGGGTAGAAACACTCCAGCCGCAAGTCTATGTAACAAACACATTCTGGTGTGTGAATCTGCTAGGTTTTTATTTTTTTTGTATTGGAGGAAGTACCTACTGATGTTAGAGAGGGAGCATGGGAGACTAAAATTGAATATAAAGAGGCCTGTTGGCAGATTAATTTAGAAGGCAATAGACTGCCAGTTGTAAATGAAACAGTCTCCCTTGCCCCCGTATTGAAGTTAAGAGCTGCTTGGTTATGATATTCTGCCTTTCATTTTAATATATTTATTGTATTTATCACATTTAGTTTACATTCCTATTATTATATATATTTTCCAGATTCAACTTATAATGTACATATATATATATTATTTCTAGGAGTATTTACATATTAATTTTTTTTCTGATGATTTAATAGATCTGACGACTAGATTGAGCCAAAGGATAATAGGTACAAACATGCCACGCTTTGATAGTTAAACATTTTTAAATAATTTTAATATTTGTATTTTAGCATTTGAATATAAGTATTTATTAAAAATGGAATATAAATGTGGTACATATTTTTTTCTATTTTTAAATTGCTTATTTGGTTTTAATTAAACAATTTTTATTGAATATTTTTATTGGTTAATTGGAGACTTTGTTTTATTGGTAGTTCTTGGAAGGTTTTTATACAAATGGATGCACTTTTACTGTTATTTCACATCTGATACATTAATGTAGTTATGCGCTGGTGGTATTTATTTGTTTAATAAAGTTCGTTTCTGTCCTGGTCGAGTGGTGGATAGTCTTTCCTAAGTGCCTTTTTTAGATGATAGTTACCAGGGGTGGCTGACTTCCTGAAAGATACTATTATGCATTTCTTGGCATTTGGTCTTAGTCCATGGCTCTGGAGGCAAAGGATAGCTTTGCACATCCCAAACAGACACCAACCTGGCTGACAAGAAAAATGATACTCCTCCAAAAGAGTGAACCTGCAAGCTATCCTAAAAACTACAGACCAACAATTTGCCTTCCGATGATGTATAAACTATATACTGGAACTGATGCCAACGTAGCTTATAGCCATTTAAAGGAAAACTCAGTCATGGTAATAGAACAAAAGGGTAACAAAAGGAAATTATATGGAAGAAAGGATCACTTGTTGTTAAAGTCATAATGGAGAAATTGTAAAAAAAGGGAAGAATCTATGTGGAACAAAGGATCATTTGTTGTTAAAAGTCATAATGGAAAATTGTAAAAAATGGAAGAATCTAAGTATAGCATGGATAGATTACAAAAAAGCATTTGTATAATAAGATACACCCTACATTGATCAATTACATTACAGTGACCATGAAACAGTGGCACACCACTTCGCAGCTAAGCCATGATAAAGGGCAAATTATTATCTCAGGGATAAAAATTCAAAGGGGGATGTATTCCAGGACGAATCTTTGTCACAGCTGCACTTTTATCTTGCTCTTAACCCATTAAGCTGTCTACTTAACAGACTAGGTCATGGTTTATTAATTTGGCTGCCAGAAAACAACAAAGTGTAAAGATTTATCTTCTTTTTTTTGATGATTTAAAACTGTATAGTTCATCAGATAAGGAACTGAAAGCATAATTTCAAGTGGTCAAAAGTTCCTCAGATGACATAAGAATGTCATGTGGTCTTGATAAATGTGCAAAAACATTTAAAGCAGGTAAGCTGCAGCACCAAGAAAATAGTTTGAGACAAGAATGTAATATAAAAGAACTTAAGCAAGAGGGAGTGTATAAATATTTGGGAATTGATGAAAGACTGATAACAAAAGCTGAACAAATGCAAACAAACTAAGTAAGGCATAGTGTAGAATACTAAAATTAATACTGAAAACAGCCCTGACATCTAGGAACAAAATCCACGATATAAAGCAGTTAGCTTTTCCAGACCACAGTTATGGGGTGATTTTCTGGCCCAAAATGGTATTGGATCAATTGGACAGGAAAATAAGAAAAATGCTTCAAACTTATCAAATGATATATAAAAATCAGTGTATAGTAAGATTATATAGTCCTTCTTCTAAAGGAAGTATGGGCCTCCTCAAAATTGATTACACATGCAGATCTGCAATTGTGGGACTGCATACATATCTGCTGACCTCACAAGACACATGAAGAGAAAAAGTCTAAGATGACTTCGCTGCTTAGTTTAGTAGAAGTATATCAGTGTTAAGTGGGAATGGAAATCAAACCAGAAGTAGACAAAGATCAGGCAACAACTGAATGTGCCAAAAACAAAAGAAAGAATAATAAGAAAGATCAGATGAAAATGCAAGAAATGTGGAAAAGGCACAAATATAACTGCAAGTATAGAAAACTCCTGGAACAACCTCATGTTGATCAGGATGTGAATGGTTAAGGACAGGTGAATTTAAACCAAAAGATGAAAGTTCAATATTTGTAGCCCAGGATAGTGGACTATGTACACATTTTTTTACAAAGTCAACTGATGATGTGAAATAAACGGACAACTGCAGGTTTTGTAAATCAGAACTGAAAACAGTTGCACATCTTGATGCTGGGTGTGATACACTAATGGCAGAGGGCTTGTACACTGAAAGGCATAATAATGTGGCAAGACTGTTGCACTGGGGATTCTGCAAATATGATAATACTGAATTAGTTGAGAAGCACTGGAAACATGAGCGGCAAAGAATTATAGAGAGTGATGAAGCTTACATCAGATGCCAATGTTTTTTATGCAGGTCCAGAAAATTTTACAGTTACCAAGGTGTGTGGCTTGTAGTTGTAGGTTCATAGTTAAGTACTAGGCTATCTGCGCTTTTGGGCCATTTTAAACCTAGCCAGTTTACCTTTTTGCATTCAAAATAACCTATCCCATGTGGTTATAGATTGCTCTTACCCATCCCATAGTTGATAATGATATAATTCTCCTAATAAGAATAACAAGGTTCATACCATGGATAATTTAAAGGGACCCATGCATGGGATACAGCACCTAGGAGCTGCCTCTGTCCATTAGTAGTATGGGGGCAGTCCTGGGGAAATTTTTCTGCTTCCCAGCCACAGATCTACGATATGCTTAAAAATGGACAGAGATGAACTTTGTTTTATGTAAATGGGAGTCTGTTCCTCAGCAGTAGTATCTTAAAACCCCCTCAACTAGACAGAAATTCCTAGAACTATGCAATAGAGTCAAAAAGCTAATAAAACAGGACAAATTCCAATACTACCAGTCTGCCCTAGACTCCTCCCAACACAGCCCCAAACAATTCTGGTCCTCCATAAACTCCATCCTCCACCCAGGTAAAGTCAGTACCCCTCCTCCTAACATTCCTCACTCCTCCGAAAATATTGCTACCTCATTCAACACACACTTCACACAAACCATACTATCACTAGCTAAAAACAACCCCCTCCCCTCCAACCCACACCTTCAACTAGTAATCTCCCCGCTGCCTTCTCTTTTTCTCCTGTACCTACTTCCAACATAAAAAAAACAACCTCCCAAATGAATACCTACAAATCGCAGCTGATGCTCTGCCTACCCAGTATCCATCTTGATTAACCAATCTCTGTCAGAAAGATACGTTCCCACACTGTGGAAAGTATCACATATAATTCCCCCTCCACAAAGGTGGCCCCTCCACAGAACTAACCAATTACCGCCCCATAGCTATTCTCTCTCCACTCTCCAAAATACTAGAGAGATGCATACACTCTCAGGTCTCAGACTACCTCCTTACTAACAACCTCCTTTCCAATACTCAGCATGGTTTCCGACCAAACCATAGCACCACCACTGCCTTACTCTCCTTTACTAACACTATCCTTCAGCATAAAAACAATGGGTATCTCTCCTCTGCTACTTTCCTAGACCTATCTAAAGCATTTGACATGGTCCCACATAAACAACTCATCTCTGTCCTCAGTAACCTATCCTTCTCTCAATCACTCACCAACTGGTTTCAGAGTTACCTGTCTGACCACCAACAATCTGTTGTATGGCAGAATGACATATCTCCCCAACTACCTGTCTCCATAGTGGTTCCCCAAGGATCCATCCTTGGACCCCTACTCTTCTCTGTTTTCACCAATAATCTAGCCTCTGCCACCAAACATGGCACACTCATACAATACGCAGATGACTCAGTCATCATCTGCTCAGCCCAGTCCCTACCCAAACTGCAAAAAGTCACACAGGAAGACTTTTCCTCTGTTGAAACTTGGTTATCCGATGCCCAATTAATACTCAACCCAAACAAAACTAAACTACTCATCTTCCAACCCACCAAACATACTCAAAAACAACTTTCACTTTAACATCACGGCAAAAGACAACACCACTATATACCCAACTGAACACACCAAATTGCTAGGAGTGGAAATAGACAAACTAAAATTTGACATTCACATATCCATGACCATAAAAAAGTCCACAAAAAACTAGGAGCATTATACAGAAATAAGCAACTTCTCACCAAAGCAGCAAAGAGTTCAATAGCAAATTCCCACCTTATCTCCACCCTACTTTATGCCTCTCCAATATATACCAACCTAAGGTAATGCGATCTAAACAAGCTAGAGACCTGCTACAACAAAATCACCAAATTTGCCACAAGGGCATCCTACCGTAGTCACCACTGTCTCTCATTTGCTGAACTGGGCTGGCTTGAACTCCCTCAATGGGCAATGTTAATGGGTTTTATGACTTCCTTTCCCAGATTAATAACACTGTCCCGTGGTTGAAATTTACTGAAAGTAATAGCGGGGTCAAAATGCACTTTTTTGGATGTTGAAGTCTGTATGGATGTTTCTGAGAGGAAATTTATCAGAAACATTTATAGGAAAGAGACTTTTACCAAAAATTATTTGCACTTTGACAGTTTTCATCCAGAGTTTATGAAGCTTAATGTTTTTAAGGGGCAAGTTATTAGAGTTAGCAAGCTCACTAGTGAAGATGAAGTTTTTTTGTGAAAAAGTCAATAAGCTTGAACAGCTTTTTTTACAACAAGAGTATCCTTTAGAGAAATTAAAGAAGGTTTCTAACAATGTGGCTTCACAAAGGCATACTAGGTTGCTGCCCATTATTAAGTTAGGATTTTCTCCTATGATTATATCAGGATAGTAGGGATAGTAAAATGCAGACACAGACTTGTTCTTTCCCTTTGCCTGTGAGTGTTGACAGGTTATACATAAAGAAAATTATAGACAATAACTGGAAAATAATCATAGAAAATCAGGATTTAACTGATGTTTTGTGTAGTAGACCAAAGTTTACTTACAAAAAGACAAAAAATCTAAAACAGCTCCTTGAGAGTTCTTCCAAAGTTACTTGTAGAAAAGGAGATGTCAAAAACTTTGGTATTTTCCCTTGTCATAAATGTTCACAATGTAGGTTTGTGATGGCAGCTAACTGTTAACTGCAAATGAGACATTTAACTGTCAAAGTGAAGGCTTGATTTATCTGTCTGTCTGTTCAGATTGTGACCATTTTTATACAGGTAAGACCACTCGGCGATTAACAGACAGGGTGAGGGAGCATTTGTTGGCCATAAAAAATTACCACAAATCATTAGCTAGGCATGTTTCATAATGTAAAGATTTTAGGAAGTTTCTTTTCTTTGTAGTTGAACAAGATGACAGGACAAAATCTGTAGGGTCATTAACAGCTATTTAGAATTTTTGGAATTAAAATGGCAGATTTTTTAAGGGCAGACATAGGCCCAGGTGTTAATGATAAAATGTATGTCAAAGGTTATTTAAAGGGACAATACCAGCGTTTCTTTGTTTACATTCTGCAATGTTTAGCTTGAGCAGTGTGTAATTCTGAGCATGCTTGAGACTTGTCTGTGTAGCGTAGGGGGAGGGTTACCTACAGGAAGCTTCAGCCTTTTAATCACAGTCCTTTTTTTCCTGATCTACTCACAACACCTTTTAGGTTGAGCCATTCATTATTTTAGCTTGTTCATAGGTCCATAGGTTGATAGGTTGATACTAGGCTATCTGCCTTAGGGCATTTATAAGCCTAGCCAGACTGTGTTTAGCTTTCGCCACCCTTTTAGATTAGTTGACTGTGCCTCTGTATAGTAGGTCACAGAAGATAGCCCTTTTAAGGTTAGTTTACTGTGCCTCTGTCTAGTAGGGACACAGAAGAGATCCCAGGGGTAAACCTACGATCTCCCATCCACTCGTCAAGATTTCTCTTGAAGAGGGTCATTGAGGGGCTCTGCCTAACATGGATTGGGATTTTGTTCCAGAGTGAGGGAAGCCTCTGGGATATGAATCTGTCCCTCCAGCATGTCCTATTTATTTCTGTGCTGAGGTTTAAGTCCCTGGAGCGTGTAACTCTAAGGGATTTGGATATCCTAAGGTGGAGCATGTCCATTAATTCTGGGTTGGACATGGCTTTATACGTCAGGCACAGCCTCTGAGTAGGCGGTAAGCAACTGAGTAGAGCTGGAGTTTCTTTAGCCTAACTGCGTAGGGCATCTGTTTGAGTCCCTTGATCCTCTTGGTGAGGTACTTTTGGGGTCTTTCCAGTTGCTGCAGGTGTCGGGTAAGGTACACCCCAAATGGGGCATTGTATTCAATTATGGGCCTGATGAGTGATGAGTAGAGGGGCACAATGACCTGTCTTGATCTAGATGTGAACCCTTTCGTGATAAGGTGGGCTATATAGCAGGTCTTTCTAACCACTTTGGCAACGTGATTGTCAAAGGAGAGATTGCTATCCAGTTGGGTCCCCAAATCCCTAATTACTTCTTCCGTACTTAATGGATTACCACCTATGTGGTAATTTGTGGGCACTTTGTTTTTTCCAAAGGGGATGACTATGCACTTTTTGGTATTTAGCTTTAGGCCATGGCTCTGGCACCAGTTATCTGTCTCTGTGAGACCCTTTTGGAGGATGCTTGTGTCAGTCGGCAAGTCGATTATGGCACCCAGTTTGCAGTCATCTGTGAACTTGGTCAGCCATAGCCCTTCCGTGTTAGCCTGTAACTCAGAGAAATATATACCGAACAAGAGAGGTCCCAGGACTGAGCCTTGTGGGATGCCACTTGTAACTGGTTTAGAGTCTGACATGGCACCTGCAATTCTGACCATGTGGGTTCTATCCCTGAGCCAGTTTGCAACCCATCTTGTGACATAGGGGTTGATATTTAAGCTGGTGAGCTTATTTATGATGTCCAAGTGGGGTATTGTGTTGAAGGCTTTTGCGAGGTCCAGGTAGGCTGTGTGGACTACCTTCCCTTCATCTATGGTCTTGGTGACTGTTTCAAAGAAGTCGACAGGTTCAAGAGGCAAGATCTTCCCTTAACAAAGCTGAATTGGGTAGGATCCAATGTTTGGAGGTTCCCAATGTTTTTGTTTATGAGTTCCATGATGATACGCTCCATAGCTTTGCAGACCAGGCTAGTCAGACTTATAGGGCGATGGTATATGGGGTCCGTTGTGGCACCACCTTTGTGGAGTGAGACCACTGTTGCTGTACGCCATTCCTTGGGTACATATCCTGTAGTAAGGCTATGACTGAACAGTGACTTTATGTGAGGGTTCAGTTCTTCTTGGAGCTTGTGTAACACGCAGCCCGGGACACCATCCGGTCCCACTGATGCTGTGTTTTTTGCTTTGGAGAGGGCAGCTCTCACCTGTGCATCTGTGATGTCAGGGAGGCTACACTCTGCTGGGACAGACATTTGCACTTTGGGGGGGAAGGGGGGGGGGAGAAGTTTGCACTGAACCTGTCTGCCAGGATATTGGCAATGTCTGTGGGTTCAGTGTATTTTTTGTCATTTTGACTAACTCAGAGCATATCTGGGAGTTGCCACCCAGGTTCCTGACATAACTAAAGAAGGCCTTGTGATTATCTTTAGCGTCTTGTGCAATTTTTCTTTCGAAGCTAGCCTTAGATGATTTTATGAGGGATCTTAGTTTCTTGCTAGTACTGATCAGAGACGCCTTTCCTTTTTGGGACTTTGCTCTATCATGTAGTAGCTTCCTCCTTCTGTTGTATAGCTTATTTATGGCTGGGGTCCACCAGACAGGTCTCCTGCCTTTGGAGGAGTGAGTCTTGGTTTTATTTGGGATAGCACGATCCATGCATTCCTGTAGGTGTCCATAGAATGCGTTTGTAAAGGATTCTGCAGTTTGGGCCGTATTTTCCACTGGCCCGCTGGCTTTGAAGGATTCTACCTCAGTTTTGAGAAGTGTGAAGTTTGCTTTTGAGAAGTTCTTCACCGTGGTTTCCTGGCTGAGGGTGGAGGTGGGGATGGGACATGGATGTCCACTGAGATTAATTTATGGTCAGATCTTACCAATGAGGGGTCAGATCTTACCAATGAGGGGTATACCTCTGGTATGGAACATAGAGTCCCCATGTTGGTGATGATCAGGTCCAATATGTTTTCCCCTCTTGTGGGAGTGGTGACCAGTTGTTCCATAGCATCTGAGTTTAAAATTCTAGGAACCGTTGGGCGAGGGTGTTGGGACTTGAGTAGTGCTCCCAGTCTATGTTTGGGTAGTTGAAGTCACCCAATATAATGGTGTTTGGAGAGACCTTCATATTCTCCAGTGTTCTCAGGAAAGCTGAGTGGGGTTCCTGAGTTTGGGAGGGTGGTCTGTAGCAGGCTACAAACTGAAAGGCAGTTTTTCCCACTGTTAGTTGCACATGGATGGTCTCCGATGCTTCGTGCAGTGCCACTAACCTGGAGGTGTGGGTATCTTTGATGAATATGGATACTCCCCCACCTTTTGTGGTTCAGTCCGAGTTTTGGGGCCGAAAAGGATGGTATGAGGTATAACCTGGCAGTGCTGGGGTGCTCACGGGAGCCTTGAACCAGGTTTCTGTTACTGCACAGATATCGATATTCTCCATACTGAGGAGAGCCTCGAGTGCGTGCATCTTGAGGTTTAGACTTCTGGCATTGAGCAGCATTACCCTTAGTTTCTTTTTCCTTGTGTTGCTTATGGAGGTGGGTTTGTCTTTTGAGCCTTGCCTAAAAAAAGGCACTATGGGGGTGGCAAGAACCTTAGCCAGTATTCAAAAGCCCAGGGGTGACAGGTGCAAGCCGCCCCTAGCGAAGCAACATGGCTTGTTGAGCATGTCATCCCAGGCTGACAGACACTGGATCCCCTTTGAATGACACCAATACTTTAGCCAATTGTTAAAATTGATCATTTTGTCTTTATACTGTGGCATCATTCTTGGTGAGGGTAAGATGCTACTCAAGGTCAGGGTCATACCGGCCTGGGCTACATGATCAGAGAGCTCCTCTATGTCTCTTTTCATGTAGTCCAGGGAGCTTGTTATTTTCAAAGAAAGTTATCTTATAAATGTTTGAATGACCTGCCTTCTCCTGACTTCTAGTTTCTGTGGAAAGGATTAATAAACAGAGTTATTCAGTCTTTTTTGAGATGTTAATTAGCTTAGCCAGTGGCTTTTGTCTTCATCAAATAATTACCTGCTGCTACTTCTGTAGAAAGTATGCGTGATTTAACTCACAAACACTAGTACATGGAGTTCTCTATTCCTTGCATTTCATGTTATTTGCTGCCTACTTTGGAATCCATGTTGAATGCATTATTTAGTACAAGCATTGCATCTTGCTAAATTACTGGATTTGTTCATTGTCAATTTCTTTTACTCTGTATTTTAACAATCTGTGCAGTTTTGCCAGTTCAAAATGAGAATGAAAGCATAACGTGTCTAGCAGTACCGTTCTCCAAAAAAGTATTATATATTTTTTTTCTGTTACTTTCACTTGACCTTTTTTTTCTTTCGTTCTGAGTTATTTCCATCTAACTGCAGCCTGTTCATAATTTCATAGGTAGGTACTAGGCTAACTGCCTGAAGGCATTTATAAGCCTAGCCAGAATGTGTTGGCTTTCGCCACCCCCTTAGATTAGCTCCCTGTGCCTCTGTCCAGCACAGCCACTGAAGTGATCCCCGGGGTAAACTTTCTGTTTCTCATCTACTCGATAAGGTTTCTCTTGAAGAGTGTTAGCAAGGAGCTCTGCCTAATGTGGACTGGAATCTTGTTCCAAAGCATGGGAAGCCTCTGGGACAGGAATCTATCCCTCCAGCACGTCCTATTTATTGTTGTGGTGAGGTTTACATCCCTAGAGCGTGTGGCTCGAGGGGATAAGGTTTTCTTTAGGTGGAGCATGTCCATCAATTCTGGGTTGGACATGGCCTTGTATGTCAGGCAGAGATCACCTTTGAGTAGGGGTATGCAACTGAGTACAGCTGGAGTTTCTTTAGTTGAGCTACATAGGGCATCTGTTTGAGGCCAGTGATCCTCTTGGTGAGGTACTTCTATGGTCTTTCCAGCTGTTGCAGGTGCCTTGTAAGGTACATCCCAAATAGGGCATTGTACTCTATGATGGGTCTGATCAGTGATGAGTAGAGGGGCACAATGACCTCTTTTGATCTGGATGTGAACCCTTTTGTGATTAGGTGGGCCACGTAAAAGGATTTTCTAATCACTTTGGCAATGTGATTATCAAAGGAGAGATTACTATCTACTTGGGTCCCCAGATCCCTTACTACGTTTTCCGTATTTAGAGGACTACCACCAATGTGGTAGTTTGTGGGTACTTAGTTTTTTCCAAAGGGATAACTATGCACTTTTTGGCATTTAGCTTGAGGCCATGATTTTGACACCACTTATCTGTCTCAGTGAGACCCTTTTGGAGGATGTTTGTGTCAGCCGGAGAGTCAATTATAGCCCCTAGTTTGCAGTCATCTGCAAACTTGGTCAGCCGTAGTCCTCTGTGCTTGCCTGTACCTCTGAAAGGTATATGCTGAACAAGAGGGGTCCTAGGACTGAGCCCTGGGGAATGCCACTTGTAACTGGTTTAGAGTTGAATCTAGATCCCGCAACTCTCACCATGTGGGTTCTGTCCATGGGCCAATTGCTAACCCATCTTGTCACGTAGGGGTTTATGTTCAGGCTGGTGAGCTTGTCTATAATACCAGAATGGGGAATGATGTCTAAGGCCTTTGCGAGGTCTAGGTAGGATGTGTGTACCACCTTTCCCTCGTCTACAGCCTTGGTAACTGTCTCAAAGAAGTCCACCAGGTTTAGGAGGCATGATCTGCCCTTAACAAAGATGAACTGGGTAAAGTCCAGTGTTTGGAGGTTCCCAATGTCTCTGTTAATGAGTTCCACGATGATGCACTCCATAGCCTTGCAGACCAAGCTAGTCAGGCTTATAGGGCGATAGTTCCAGGGGTCTGTTGTGGCTCCACCTTTGTGGAGCAGAATAACCGTTGCTGTGTGCTACTCTATGGGTACGTAGCCTGTGGAGAGGCTGAGATTGAACAGTGGGTTTAGGTGAGGGGTTAGTTCGTCTTTGAGCTTGTGTAGGATGCAGCCTGGGACGCCGTCCGGTCCCAATTGATGCTGTGTTTTTGGCTGTGGAGAGGGCTGTTTTAACCTGAGTGTCTGTGATTTCAGGGGATCTACATTCTTCTGGTATGGTTATGGGTCCTTTTGGGGGTGAGAGGGGGGGATGAAGTTTGTGCTGAACCTGTCTGCCAGGATGTTGACGATATCAGTCGGTTCAGTGTATCTTGTGCCATTCTGCACTAACTCTGAGCAGATCTGAGCATTGCCACTTAGATTCTTGACAAAGCTACAGAATGCCTTGTGGTTACCTTTGGAGTCCTTGGCAATTTTTCTTTCTAAGCTTGCCCTGAATGATTTTATGAGGGATCGTAGTTTCGTTCAGATACTGATCAGGGATGTCTTCCCTTCTTGGGATTTTACTCTCTTCTGTACTAGTTTCCTCCTCCTATTGTATAGCTTGTTTATGGTAGGAGTCCACCAGACTGGTTTCCTTTTCTTGGAGGAGTGAGTCTTGGTTTTGCTTGGGATAGCACAATCAATGCATTTTTGTTGGTGCCCTTAGAATGCATTAGTAAAGGATTTTGCAGCTTGGACAGCGTTATCCTTTAGCATGGGGGTTTTGAAACTTTCCACCTCGGTCTTAAGTAATGTGAAGTTTGCTTTTGAAACGTTTTTCATGGTGGTTTACTTGTCCAGGGGTGGGGGAGGAATGTGGATATCCAAAGTACTTTGTTTATGGTCAGATCTAACCAGTGAGGGGTTGACCTCCAGTGTGGAACACTGGTTGCCCCTGATAACCAGGTCCAATATGTTGTCACCTCTGGTGGGAGTGCTGACCAGTTGATCCAGGGCATTTGAGTTTATAAATTCTAGGAAATGTTGGGTAAGGGAGTTAGTACTTGAGTAGTTCTCCCAGTTAATGTTTGGGTAATTGAAATCACCCAGTATTAGGGTGTTTGGTAGAACCTTTATGTTTCTCAGTGTTTCCAGAAATGTGGAATGGGGGTCCTGGGACATGGTGGGCGATCTGTAGCAAGCTGCAATTTGAATTGCAGCTTTGCCTGCTGTTAGTTGCACGTGGATGATCTCTGAAGCATCGTACTGTGCCACTTCCTTAGAGATTTGGTCCTGTTTAAGTAGAATCTTAGTTGTCTGTGTACATCCAATGAATGCAGAATCCGCTCCCCCTTGTTCTGCGGATTTGGGTAAAATGTTGGCAGGCAAATTGTCTGGTTAAGAGTCACACAGTTGAGGTCCCATGCAGGAGTTGGTGATCTTCTGGGAGGCCTTAAATTTTTGGCCCCTCTAAGATACTGTTTAAGCAGAGGATGAGAAAAGAGGGGAGGCTCTGTGTTGTAATGAGCCAAGATGGCAGAGGCATGTATTTTTATTGAAGAAAAAGATAGGCCCTTGTCAAGCATCTCAGTCAAATATTGTAAAATCTGAGGAATATTGGGCTTTTCTGAGTCCATTCCTTGTGCTTGGTTCCAAGTACAGAATCTCTTCCATTTATCGGCATAAGATTTTCTAGTACTAGGCCTTCTGTCTTCCAAAATGACATCCATCACAGATTTACTGAGAGATATTGTTTGAATAATTAAATGATCAGCCATGCTGCAAGGTTCAGAGTTTGGAGCTGAGTGTGCAGAATTTGATTGTTCTGCTGAGACAGTAGATGAGGTATTTGAGGCAAGTACCAAGGAGGAAGTTGAGACATATTCCTTAGAATTAGGTACCAGTGCTGGTGAGGCCAGTCCGGAGCAACTAGGATCATTTTTGTTTTTTCCTGTCTGACTTTTAGTAAGACCTTGGAGAGAAGAGGCAGGGGGGGAAAGGCATAGACTGAGAGGTTTTTCCAACTGAAGGAGAGGGCATCCACTTTCCATGCTTTTCTGTGATAAGTTCTTGTGCAGAATTTGTCCAGCTGATAATTTTGGGGAGAGGCAAATAGATCTAGGTCTGGGCTCCCTCATTTCTGTGTTAACATGCTGAAGATTTGTACATCCAGTTTCCATTCATGCGGGTCCATAAGATTTCTGCTTAAGTTATCTGACAGAGTATTTTGTTTTCCTGGCAGGAATTGAGCTTGAAGATGTATTTGGTAAGTCAACTGTGTTCCACAATGCCATGGCTAGTCTGCAAAGGGGGTAGGAATGTGTACCCCCCTGCTTGTTTATGTACCACATAACTGTAGTGTTGTCTGTCTTTATCAGTGGTTGTCCTGGAAGAAGTAAGTCCTTGAAGGCTGTCAGAGCATTCTGAACAGCTAGCATTTCTTTCTGGTTGATATGCAGATGCATTTGTTTTGGGCTCCATTTGCCCTGAATGCATCTCTCCGCCAGGTGGGCCCCCAAGCAAAGTCTGATGCGTCTGTAGTTAGGGTTAGGGTGGCAGGGGGTAGAGTGAATGACAGTCCCTTGTTTTGGTGACATGTCTCTGCCCACCAAAGAAACTCCTGTTGTAGGCAGGGAATGAGAGGAATCAGTTTCCAGACTGTGACCATGTTGACTCCATAAACCTTTTAGGTACCATTGTAGTTTCCTCATATGCAGTCTCGCATATGGAATTAGTAGAATGCAGGATGCCATGAACCCCAAAGCCTGCAGAATTTGTCTTGCAGATAACTGGGTTTTTGTTCATTTGTTTGAAGTATGTTGTCAGCTGCCTTTATTTGTCTGGCGTAAGGTAAGACATCTGGGCAGTTGCATTCAAGCTTGCACCCAGGAATGTAATTATTTGAGAGGGTACCAGCTGGGATTTCTTTTCATTTACTGTGCACCCTAGGCATGTTAGAAGCCTTTTTACAAACGCCAGATGTTGAAGAAGAGTGTCCTTGTCTTCTGCTTGAATGAGACAGTCGTCCAGATAAGGATAAATTTATATGCTTCTTTGTCTGCAGAATGCAATTACTGGTGCCAGGCACTTTGTAAAGACCTTGGGCGCAGTAGATAAGCCAAAGGGCAGGGCAGAGAATTGGTAATGTAAAAAACATGCCTTGAAGAGGAGGTATCTTCTGCATGATTCCCTTATTGGGATATGCAGGTATGCCTTTTTTTTAGTCTAGAGTCACTAACACAGCGTTTCTGCCCAGCATAGGCAGTAGCTGTTGTAAAGTCAGTATTTTGAATTTTGGAATGTCCAGGAACATGTTCAAAATCGATAAGTCCAGTATTGGACGCCAGGCATTGTCTTTTCTGGATACCAGGAAAGGTCTTGAACAGAAACCTTATCCTTTTTCCTTTTCTGGTACTGGTTGAATAGCCCCCATATCCATGAGGGACATAACTTGTTTCTGAGCCTCTGCCCACTGATTTTGTGGCAGATCTGGCCAACCGTTTGGAATTGGCAAAGTATGGAAATGAAATTTGTACCCTTGGAATCCTATATTTAATACCCACTTGTCCTGGGTAATTAACTGCCAATTTTGAGCATGAAGTGCTAGTTTTCCCCCCAATGGGGCTGCCAAAAGATAAGTGCTTGGTGAAGGTAGAGGAAAGTCATTGAGACTGTTTACTGTAGGGTTGTGCTTTGTTTCCTCCAGATTTGAAGGTGGAGGCACCCCATTGCTTTGACCTGTAAGAACCCTGTGATTGGTATCTGGAGCCTTTTGAGCTCCTGGATTTGCCTTGAGTGGCTCTGTTGGACACAGGAAAGGACCAATTTTTAGTAGGCCAGTGCCTACTGAACCTGGGTGGCTGGCACTTGCAAGAAATCTTTTACAGTTTGCATAGCTTTAGCTTTGTCTTCCATTTTCTTTAAAACCTCTTCTGCCTTATTACCAAACAGATCACGCTGCAAGGGGGCATCCAACAATTTAGCTTTAACATGATCAGGCAGATTTTGCTCCTTGAGCCAGGCATGCCTTCTAATCACAGATCCAGTAACTACGGCCCTGCAAGAGGCCTCCAAGGAATCAAAACCACATTGCAAAGTAGCTTTTCAACCTGTTCTGCTGAATGCAATAATTCCTGTAATTCTTTATTTTCCACACAATCAGAAATCAACATCATTTTCTGTTTCAGTAAGCCCATAAAATGCTGTTGATATTTAAGCATATGAAACTGGCAGTTTAAGGCCCTAATTGACAAGGTTGCAGACGTATAAGCCTTCTTTCCCCATCTATCCAGCACCCTGGAATCTCTATCAGAGGGGGTAGGATTTTTGGCTGTAGAGGCCTTTACACCCTTGGGACCTTGTGAAATAGTCTCAGGATCAGCAGCAGGATTTTTGAATAGAAATTTGTGAGAGTCAGGAACCCTGTAATATCTGTCTGGCTTACTAGGGGCCGGAGGTAGGGAATCAGGAGCCATGTTTGATTCTGAAAACACATCATTAACAATGTCTAATAAAGGAGGTATTGCCAAAGGCCTATGCTGAGGAAGAAGAAGGAAATCCCTAAGCTTCTTTTTTGATTCTGAGAAGTCCTGACTCTCCCAATGAAAATGTCCCCTTAAAGTATGCAAAGTTTCTCCAAAAGAGTAATCCTCAGGAGGAGATGCAGATGGGATGGATTCCTCTGCATCAGAATCCTCAGAGGGTGGAATAGAAAATTCCTGATCAGAAGAGGAATCAGAAGAAATGGAAACCTGATCTGAAGATTCGTAATCAGTGCCTTGCCTAGGCCTCTTAGCAGGGGGAGGTTGGGAACCCCTGATCAAGGTAATTAAGTCCTCAGCCATTTTGATCATCTGTTTTTTAGGCATAGGGGCCTGAGTACATGGCTTATGCGTTGGTTTTTTAGACATAGAAGAAGTTTTTGATCTTGTTTTTGAGGCTGGCGTTGGTTTAATATAAAAAAGTTGAGGCCTGAAAACACTCTCAGAAGCCGGTGCCTGCTCAGCAGCTCCGGACCCATCCAAGGGAGAGACATCCGCAGGTTCAATACTTTGAGAATTTCGCGGCATACCGGACTCCGAATGGGTCTCAGTAGAGGCCTGCGACTCAAAAGTAGCAGGTATCAGGGGCTGCAAAAGCGCCTCACTGAGTACTAGTGAACTGGCGACTGGCTTAGGAGAAGCTTCGTCAGTTTTGGACCTCGACGGTCTGTCTCTGTCTTTCTTTGCGTTTTTTGTGAACTCTGGTAGTCGGATTGCTAACCGACGACATTTCAGGATAATGAAATCTTGATCCAAAATATTTAGAAGCAAAAATATACCGACGCTTAATAGTGAGTTGGTTAAATCTAGCACAAAACCGACAGCAAGGCACGTTATGATCTGGGCCTAGGCAAGGAATACAGTACAAATGAAAATCCCTATGAGGTATTTGCTTCCCACAAGTAATGCAATTATTAACTTTTACTGACATCGGTAAGGAGCAAGAAAAAGTTTCCCCAACAGGGTACTTCGCTTTAGTTTGAAGACTTCAGTTCTGAAACTCGAATGCAAAAATTTCAGGAGACCGGCACTTGTGAACTGCTTCTGCTTCAGGCACAGCACGGCAAGAAACACTGACTAAAATGGTGTCGGCTGCATGTTTTATACCCCTGATGACCTGACGTCATGGAAGAGGAGACAGCAACCAACGCAGGACCTAAGACTTTGTTATTCAGGCCGACTGAGGGCAACCTGCCAGCAGATTACCCAAATGTAATGATTGCAACAGTAAAACACGAAGAACATCTTATAAACAAAGGTATGTCATCCGAGTCCACGGAAGTCATTGATCCACTGTATTTGGCATTCATCAGACCTATCATTGAGTACAGTGCCCCCTTTGGTATGTACCTATCCAGACATATCCAGCAATTGGAATGTCCACAGAGGTTCCTCAGTAAAAGAATACAGGGCATAAGTAAAATGTCCTGTGCAGACCGTCTCAAGGTCCTATCCTTGTATTCTGTCTCCTACAGGCTTTTGAGGGGAGACCTATGGCTGGCATATAGAGCATTCAGACCCCACTCTGATGGACCTCCTGCATATCCATAAAAGAAACAGTACCAGAATAACTCATTCTAAAGACTTAAACCTTACCTGTGATATAAGTAGGACCTGTTGGAAAGATAGGTATGTATCTTAGAGACTACCCCATCTACGGAACAGGCTCCCCATCCAAGTGAAGTAGAGTTTCTCCCTAACCCAATTCAAGTGGAACTTGGACAATTGGATGGGAAACAGGAAATTCATCCCTGGTGTGGCCCCTATGTATCGAATGGACATAGGTAACCTGTAAATGTTTCATCTCCCAGACCCACGCTTATACTTATCAAGGGTATCAGAAATTGTCAGAGATTTGGAATGCATGGCTGGGCTTAAAAATGCCCTTGTTGTCGTTAGTACAGTAAACATCTCTGAACCTATGAAAAAAGAATCTACAATTGTATTTAGATATGTTACCACCACATGTAACTCCATACAAATTGCAGAAGAAAACGTTAGCGGGCATGTTGTGGGTGCTGCGAAGAGCACTTCTGCCTAACATCAAATACTGAAAGAATACTAATTTCATGAACTTTAATCATACTTTGACTTAGGAATGGGGTCCCTTCCCGTCATGGTATTAGAAACCCAAAACACTTGGAGACAGACATTATAAAAAATGAGTTAGAAGTTTGATAAAATAAGTGATCACAATAATTAGGACTGTACATAGAGATTTATGTAATATAACAGAACTAAACAGGATATATTACTGTGCAGCGAAATTAATACCAGATAAAGTCTTACCACAAAAACACAGAGCAGTAAACGAAAGGAAGGGGAGAAATCAACTATCATCATGGAAGTATCTAATAGAGAAAACTGTAAAGCAACTGAGACAAGACGTGTCACTGTTAAGTATAGAAGAGGGAACAGATCAATAAAAAAACTCAGAAAGATACATGTGGTAAAAGCAATGCGCAGTATCAGAACAGATCTGGATCTAGTGCGCACTATCACAAATAATAAACTAAAATATCAGCATATGCAGAAAAACTAAGAACATATGCAGATAAAACTAAAGGAAAAGTACAAAATAAGCAATTTATTGATGACCCAAAAAAAGTTTTATAGAGAAGTGGGAAACAAGTAAAAGGAATTGAAACACCACCAAAAAAAAGAAGAAATCGATACATTTTGGAGAAATATATATGAAGTCTTGTGGAACACAGCAAATATGCTAAATGGATAGAAGAAAGAAAAGAAAGAATACGAATTTGAAATGTACAGGATATGAAATGGGATGAACTAACAGCTAGAGAGATTGAAACAAAGTTAAGAAAAGCCTCTAATTGGAAATCCCCAGGCCCAGATGCAGTACCGAACATCTGGCTAAAAGTATTAACATCTTTACAGGAGGATTTAGCCATGAGTATGAACTATTTATATGAGCACTCTGAACAGACACCAGCCTGGTTAACAGGAAAAACAATACTCGTACTTAAGAGTGAACCTGCAAGCTATCCTAAAAACTATAGACCAATAGCTTGCCTTCCAACGATGTATAAACTACATACTGGAACTGATGCCGACAAGAGTTTATAGTAATTTAGAAGAAAACTCAATCATGGCAATAGAACAAAAGTATAATAAAAAAAAGTCAAATGGAACAAAGGATCATTTGCTGTTAAATAAAGTCATAATGGAGAACTGTAAAAAAGGGGAAGAATCTCTAGGGCCATTAGCCTAACAGCCTCCCATGAACATTGGAATCAATACACATATCTGTTATTATATACCCATAGATGTGTGCACGCGCACACACACACACACACACACACTAAGGTCAAAGTGATGTAGCTTAAAATTCAGCTCATTGTGTGTAAACCTCATGGGGCCACAATACTGTTGTTTAGCCTAGCAAAAGTGGGGTGTTATGGTAGTAGAAAACACAATTGCTGGAAGCTAACAAAGCAAGTATCTGTCAGGGGGTGCCAAGGAAAGGCAGTGATTCTTGGAATGTAATATGAGCCATACTACATATTCCATCTCCATAACCTGTTCTGTTGTCTCAGACACAGTACCTCCCTACATTCCAAATGTCGTTCTCAGACACAGTACCTCCCTACATTCCAAATGTCGTTCTCAGACACAGTACCTCCCTACATTCCAAATGTCGTTCTCAGACACAGTACCTCCCTACATTCCAAATGTCGTTCTCAGACACAGTACCTCCCTACATTCCAAATGTTGTTCTCAAAGTACCTCCCTACATTCCAAATTTCGTTCTCAGACACAGTACCTCCGTACATTCCAAATGTCGTTCTCAGACACAGTACCTCTCTACATTCCAAATGTCGTTCTCAGACACAGTACCTCCCTACATTCCAAATGTCGTTCTCAGACAAAGTACCTCCCTACATTCCAAATGTCGTTCTCAGACACAGTACCTCCCTACATTCCAAATGTCGTCACCACATACCCATAATAATGCATATCATCATTATCCTCCTTCCCCCATTTTTCTACATGAGATCAGAGTATCATGTGACCTATCGCAACCCGTTTTGATTCAATGCCAGTGTCGTCCTTCCTTCTTTGAGAGTCATGTCTGAGTGTTGCAGTATTCTCTCACATAATCCATCCCTCTCTTTGCTGGATGACCTCATTTCCTCTTCTCTGTTTCTCCCAAAACATCATCACCACATTGACTTCTGTTTTCCTGAACATGTGTCTGAAACACTGTAATCTGCTTGTTTTGACTTTCTTTGCAATTGAAGCTGCTGTGACTTCTGCAATGATGTCATCATTTCATTCATGTGTCCTACATTGTGCATCCAACCATTATCTAAGTCACTTCATGCCCATCACGTCCACCTTCCTTAACTGCTCAGCCTTTACTGCCCAGGTTTCTGTACCATAAAAAAGTGTTGGTCATAATGTGGGTTTGGGCACCTTACTTTTCAGCTTCTTTGACATTATTCTATCACATACACAGACTCACACGCTGTGCCATTTGGCTGCAGCCCCCTCTGATTCTAGCTTTGTCCTCCCACCCATTCAGACTTGCCTTCTCTTCAACAACCCTTCACAGATACTTGAAACTGTTTTCCTGTTCTGTTATCTTCCCTTCAGTCACAATTTTCTGCTTCTTCTGATTTCTCCATTTGCTGCTATGACAACTGTCTTGTCTGCACTCAATTTCATTCAACGTGACTTCAATTTTGCATTCACACCCCAATCATTTGCTGAACAACTTGTTCACAGTCTGCTTGTAATGATACATCGTCTGTGTCCATCACCTTTGTTGACCTGTCCCCTCCAACCAGTTTGTTACTGTAGTCCATCACTCAGAGCTCAGCCTTGATGCACACCCAACCCCACTGGGAACTCCTCTGCAAATATGAATACTGTTAGTACTTGTGCCATTGGGTCCTTCTACATAGTCTGTACTATTTCTATCAGTGTTTCAGGGATGAAATCAGCTTTGTCAGAAGCTTTCTGCAAGTCTGGGAATGCTTATTTGGACTCCTTCCTCATCAAGGACTCCTTCCTCATCTTTAGCTTCTTCTCCACTATCTGTCTCACTGCCATCATTAGACTGACCATCCTACTTCCTGATCTGAATCCAAACTGCTCATCTCCTGCCTTACTTTCTGTTTATATGTGTCTATCAATCATCCTTTCTGGAAACGTGACAGAAGTTTGCTACTTCTATACTGCCTGCAATTGTGAATGTGTAAGGTAATGAAAAAAACAACACCAGGGAACTTGATGTGAGATTATATAACAAAGGATGGGATAGCAAAACTACAGTCTCTTGCATCACCAGTTATATTCACAGTAATCTATGAATAACAGCAAACTGGTTGAGCTCCACATAAAAATTGCACATACACAAGAAATCGGTCAGTATCTCAGTCTTCCACTGCATGGCTGATTGTGACTGCATGTTGTCTGTATCAAGCAAGCCAAGTGTTTGATAAGCTTTGAGACACTTAAGTGTTCCCATCATGGACCACTGTGACAGGTGTACCTAACTAGGCTAATGGGGACTAATGCCACTAAGAACCTGAATGTGTACAACTGTAGAGCGTATGTGCAGAAATCCTTATCAGGAATTCACAGTTAAAGACTCACATTCCTGGACCTTTAACCTCAAACCAGAATGGATTAACCTAACAATACACAAAGTACAAATGCATACATGCATATACAAGCAAATAGTTGGCTAAATCCATCTCATGAAGAAACAAACTGACCAACCATGATGTATTCAGTTAAAACAAACAGAACTGAAGTAAAAATAAATCAAAATGGTGGCTGTTCCCATCCAAAAGTAACCACCCACATACCCACAGCAAAGTTAAAATAGGAAACTTTTGAAATAAACAAACAAACAAATACATAAATAAATAAAATGTCACAACACATTACTGTGTAGTAAAAAAAATACAGCACAAGTATATAAAATACATAATTGTACCCATTTAATCCTCACAATGCACCCACAGAACAGGAAATGAAGCCACTGACTTATCCTTACAATAGCCTTACAAGTTGTCAAAAATAAAAGGTTGCACTTACCTGAAATACCCAGCACCTATCTGTTGTATTTATGGTTTACACAGTCTTCTGGTAGTAGTGGTAGTAGTCTTCCTCTACAAAGACGACAATTTCAAAATAATTCCTTCAAAAAATTAGCCACCTGGTTGATATCCATGTAACAAGGCATTGCTCAATAGTACTGTCTCTTCTTTTACAAGAGAAAAGATTACAAGAAAGTCTCCTTCAACTTCCACTCTGACTGTGTGTTCTGAACTGAGACAAAAATCCTGTAGGAAGTTCAAAGCATATTATACCTCCTGCAGAGCCATAGCCATACCCCACCAATAATGGCTTCTGTGCCACTTAAATGTGAAGTATTGATAGAATTGGAATCTGTCAGACCTGAGGAATGAATCTCTGTCTCCACCACCTCGTTAATGTGAACGGAAACATTTTCACTTCTTTTCAGTGTTTCATTGTGATGAATTGAGAAGTTTTTTAACTGCCTTCACACCTGCTGTGGTATTGTCTTTGCAAAAGACGTTTTGTTTAAACAGAAGATTCAAGTGATTAAGGAACTCCTCAACACTTAGCTAAGAATTTAGCTAAGACCACATTTATAGTAAATCTCTTAAAAACTCATATACTATCAGTTTCCTTACCACATAGTGTAACATTTCATAAAAATCCTTATAGTAATTATACAGTGTTAGTGAAAATGTAAGGTAATGACATCATTCATACAAATTGTGAACTGTGTGAAGACTGAGATGAAAACTGACAACAAAAGTTTAAAGCCTTGTATATGGGCAATGGTGATACAGACTGACTACATCAGAATACTTTGCAAATGATCGTATTTTACGAGGATTCATGCAGATGACTGTATGGTCACTGTCCCTCACTAGTACATGGCAAGTGATATAAAAAATAATTCTTCTATAATAACCGAAATGAAACAAAGAACGTCGCTGGATACTGCTGCTCCTTATTAAAACGTTTATTCAGTACAAACAAAGTCAATAAAAATGGTAATTGTTTGTACTGAATAAACGTTTTAATAAGGAGCAGCAGTGTCCAGCGACGTTCTTTGTTTCATTTTGGCTTTATATCGTAAGCTGGACTTTGGTGCAGCACCTAACTTCTTTGTGCATCTATAATAACCGAGGCATTCTGAACTAGACTGTGTGACTACTGTAGCTGTGACCTAGTTGTTGTGTCTTTCGGCTTTTCCCGGTTAGGGGTCGCCACAGCGGAACTCCGGCCCGCTAATGATTGGCAGTAGACCTAGTAGTTGAGCAAAATCATGCATACAAAATAATTGGTCAATTATTCTTTGCATTCCAGAGTCACCTAAATTAGGAAGGTTTGCAACATGAAATAGTCTGTCAGCAGCAATTAAGCAGTGTCTGCACAGCATATTAACACCCAAAAAGTGGAAACTTTAAATGTCCAGAATGGTAGCCTTTTACAAAATGGTGTGCAACTGAGGGGAAGATGCAGGTTCTGTATCCTGCCAGGGGACAGAAAATGGCTGCTGGATAACAGCATTCTCCACAAGTCAGACGCTGATGATAAATGGAAACGGTGAAAAAAATGGTTTACTACATCAATGTCAGGCTGCTTTGTAGAATGACAGTCATAGATGGGTCACATGTCCAAGGATAGATTGTTGGCTTAGAGGTATTGTTCTCACTTTGGGTGTGAGAGATGCTAGGTTCATATATCAGACAAACCTTGCATTTTACCCAGCCTTGTTGGATCTGTTGCACATGTGCAAAACAAACAGCACAGGAAACAAGAGATCCGAGGATCTGAACTTCTTTTGTGACATAAGCAGAACTTACCGAATAAACAAATATGTCTCCCAAAGGGTGCCCACACATTGGAATAGGCTCCACAACCATGTTCAAACAAAACCTTGACAACTTTATGGGAATTTGTAAACAGCCTGGCCTCTATATCACGTATGGATAGAAGCTGTCAACAGTAAAAGTATTAACCTACCACAACCCCTACAAATACACACACAAGCCCATATTCACATTTACACACACACATGCACACATGCACACACACTCATATACATACACACATATAGACACAAAGACACACAGGTTCGTAGGACGATACTAAGCTATTGACCTGAAGGCCCTTATAAGCCTAGCCAAGAATTACACCAATGTTCTCACGAAGTCAGCACCTGTTTCCCCTGCCCAACAGGGACACAGGTGGGATCCCAGGGATGTATTTTCTGTTTCCCAACCAGTGATCCAGGTTCCTCTTAAAGAGGGCTAGTGAGGTACTCTGCTTGACATGGAGAGGGGGTCTATTCCACAGATGGGGGAGTTTTTAGACACAAATCTATCCCACCAACAAGTTATGTTAATGTGACTGGTGCCAGAAACATGGCCTAAAACTGAATGTCAAAAATGCATCATTAGCCCTTTTGGGGAGAATAATGTCCTCACAAATGATCAGATTGATAATAAGGCACTAAGCACACAATCAGTCGTGAGGGACTTGAGCACCCAGTTTGATAGCAAACTGACTTTTGACCACCATATTGCCTCCATTGTATGGAAAGCTTTCTACACAGCCCACCTCATTAGTAAGGGTATCTCATCCAGGGACAAGGTGGTCATATTATCCATTTATTCTTCCCTTATAAGACCCATTATTGAGTACAATGCCCCTTTTGGCATGTACCTCATAAAGCACATGCAGCAGCTGGAGAGATCACAGAGGTTCCTCACCCGGAGAATCCAGGGCCTGAAACATCTACCTTACACAGATACTCTAAAAGCCCTGTCCCTCAACTCAGTCTCCTACAGACTCCTCAGAGGTGGCCTCTGTCTGGCATACAAAGCAATCTCAGTCCCTGCCCTGATGGGACTGCTGCATATCCACAAGTCAAGCTCCACTCGAGTAACACGCATGTGTGACCGCAACCTGATCTGTGACATCAATAGGACTTGTTGGAGGCACAGATTTGTGTCCCAGAGACTCCCCCTTTTATGTAATAGAGTCCCTCTCCACGTAAAGTAGAGTACCTCATTAAACCTTTTTAAGCATAACCTGGATAACTGGATGGGGAACAGAAAATACACCCACTGGAATTCCACCTGTGTCCTTGCTTGACAGTGGCATAGGGTGCTCACTTGTTGGAACATGGGCTAAATCTTGGCTAGGATTGTAAGGGCCTCAGGGCCAATAGCCTAGTAACTTCCTATGATCCTAAGTGAAGTGAAGCTGGTTTGGAGACTGAAATGCTGCAAAAGGTAATGGATGTATCTGTGTCAAGCTACAGTTTCTAATTCTATGTGTGCTGAACTAATGGCTAGACTGGAACATGAGAAAAGGAACCTGAGATGAAACAATCATTGCAGGAAGGATTAAGTTTGCCACCTGTCCCGTTGTCAGCGGGACACTCACGGGTTAAGCCACCTTATCCCGTTGCCCACTGTATCAAGTAGTGGGACCTGAAAAGTCCCACTTTTGCGATTGCACTGAACTGCCGTGGAAAAGTCGCAATTACTTCCGGCTTTTTCATGGCAATTCAGTTACGTCACAAACCCGGACCTGCAGTCAAAGCTGCTGCCTGTTAGGTCCGGGTGCTTTAATTCGTGCAGCAATTGGCTGGAATTCACAAAAGGGGTGGGGATTGGGGCAGGAACAGCCCTGCAAAGATCGCGGCTGTAGCAGCATTTTGTTTTAAGCGCTTCTACAGCCGCTAATAAAAGACCGCAACTTTATTTTTATATAACAAGCGATCCAGCCAGCCATCCTCTTCCATCCAGCCAGCCAGCCATCCTCCTCCTCCTCCAGCCAGCCAGTCATCCTCCTCCTCCATCCGTCCAGCCATCCTCCTCCATCCATCCAGCCAGCCAGCCATCCTTCATCCATCCAGCCAGCCATCCTCCTCCTCCATCCAGCCAGCCAGCCATCCTCCATCCAACCATCCTCCATCCAGCCAGCCAGCCATCTATTCATGCAGCCAGTCATCCATCCATCCAGGCATCCATCCATCAAGCCATCCATCCAGCAGCTACTCCCACCAACCAGCTAGCCACTCCAGCTAGCCATCCATCCAGCCCCCAGCCATTCATGCAGCCAGCCATCCATCCATTCATACACCCAGCAATCCATCCAGCCATGCATCCATTCATTCAGTCATCCATCCATCTATCCAGCTGCTACTCCAGCAGCCATCCGTCGTACCCATAACAGCATCTTCTTCACCATTCTGGTGGTGACATCATGATAGAGGGTGTGGCCAGTGTCATATTGACCACACCCCCATGTCCCACTCTGGCCCACTTAAAAGGTGGCAACCCTAGGAAGGATGTATACAAGAGCTGGATTCACTCTGTGCTGTTCCTTGTGTTCAGATACCTGTGAGAAACAGCCATGGCAGAGAATTCACCTGAGCATCCTTTTTATCTGTGCTAGTAGCAACAATGGGACTTCAATTCTTCACTTGATTCAGTAGCACATAAATGTCGCAACTTTATTTTCTTGGAGGTATAGCACCATTGACTGGATAGTTTTTTTAGGAGTAACTTATTTTGTTTGAGTTTTAAGCATGTGCAGATTACAGCATTAATTTGTTTGTAATAGGCCTGTATACAAATTTCCACAGAAAGTGCTTAGAAGTATGATTTCTGTTTATGTAAACTGGACTCTTCATACAGTTACCCCCATTGGAAGAACTTTTCTTTTCAAGCTTTGACTGCAGTCAATAAGAAGTTGGTAGAGTTTTGTTTTCCAAGACTGAAGCTTTAACAGACTCTTATATTCAAACTGCTGTTGAAGTTACTTGTGCCATGATCTATTGAAGTTCATAAAACATTACAAAATGCTCTTGTGGACTTGGGGCTGGGAATTTTCTGTTGATCTGCATGTTACTGACAATCATTTGTGCCATTTATAGTTTAATAACTGTTAAAAGTTAGAGGGTGTGGTGCATTACAGAGACTAACCCACTAAATGTTATATTTGTCATACTTAAAAGCATTTTGGTCGGGACTACCATGACATATTTTGTACTTGTGTGAGAAAGGCCATTTCTCTTGGGAGTATGAGCCATCCTATATCAGTGGTGGGGATGTAGGACATTTTTGGCCAGACTGTCTCACTTTAAGGCCATATAAACAAGAGAAGAATACCAGGGCGGGTATGCATGCTGTTGTTGAACAGAAGGTAGTGAGTCCTTGTTTTATAGGTCTGTTGTTGTCCCAGTGGCTGCTGGTGCTGCAAAAGAACAGCAGGATAACCATTTTGGTTTTGGATCTTTCAGAGGACAATGGTTCCGGGTGGATTCAGAAGATGAAGAAGAATCTGCTGTATTGGGGATGTCATTGGTTCTACTGTCAGTAGGTTAGTCGAAGGACCTTTATTGACAAGTTAGGGAATGACGAAAGAAAGCAAAATTCTATGTATAGTAATTGCTATAAATAACTGTGGTTGAAGTTTTGACTTTAAATGTAAATAGTTTGAAAGTGGAGTAGAGGATGGTATTTGTTTTTTGAATGGTTTTATGATCAGGGTTGTGAGAGTGTTTGTCTTTAAAATCTTTCATATATGGAGCAGGATAGGTTGTAACTGGTTGAAGGAGTTCAATGTTTTCTGTTTGGTTTTGTGGAATGTTCTAGAGTTTTTATGTGGGTTATTAATACTGCTATAGAGACTGTGAACTGGGGTGTGGGTGGTCATTTGATGTTTGCTGACGTAGGTTAGGGTCATCCTTTCTAGGGTGTTGAATTTAAATGCTCCTTGTGCTGGGACTTTTAATAAAGAAATTTCTGAGGTTTTGGGTGATTAGCTTCGGGGGGGGGGGTTATACTTTATGTTTGTGCGGAGAGGGGGGGACTTCAGTTGCCCTCCATGTAATCCTCAATGGAAGAAGATGAAAGATTATCATGATTTACTGGAATGCAGGGGCTTGTTGGTCGGTCAGGAGAGTATAATGTATTTTCATACAGTTTTGGCTGCAGAAATAAATTTTTATCTTGCTTCTGTCAGTTTGCATATTAGTGGGTTTACTTCAAAGGTTACCATTTTTCAGATCATGTGCTATTTTTGGGAGTTTTAGTGCTTGGCAGGACAAGATAGATTGGGAGAGATGTTTTTGATTTATTCAGTGATTCTTTTCTAGAATCAGTATAAGCAGTATTTTGATAGAATGTGGTAGGTTTATTGGGGGATGCAGGATTTTTATGTTTGATGGACTTCCTGGTGGATATCATTTATACTTAAACTTAGAAGTGAATTTTGCTTTATTTTGAAACAGACGGTATCTCTAACTGGATGGAGGTTGGTGATTTGGATGGTAAGCTTATAGAGATCTGGAGGCTGCATGAGGTTCGTATGTCAGATCTCCAGAAACAGTATAGCTTGCAGCAGTTTATTTGCATTGGTAAGAACTGAAGGAATTGGTCTGCATTTTAACAGGGAAAAATCAAATTCTGAACAGTTTATTTATGGAGTTGTGGGAAGTAGTTGAAGAGGAGGATTGTAAATTTGTACTAGTGGAACAGTTTTGGATGAATAGCTTTGCCTTAGGGAACACAGTGAGCTACGGTAGGGGCAGTTTGAACTTTCCAGGTGTAAATATACTTTACCAGGTTTATAGGTGAATGAATAAAGATTATATGACCATTTAAATCAACAGCAGAAACTAGTACGTTTGAAGATTTTTAATGAATAATTACAGACAGGTTATATGGTATCACGTTTCTTATGAAAGAAAGGTAAAACTAAGTTATTGAGTAATTGGAAGCTTATATTTCTATTATGATTACACTATTAGGGATTGTGTTGCATAGGCTGGAGAAGCGATGTGGGAGGAGTTTTGTGGGCAGCATTAATGACAATAGAAGAATTAAGGGATTAGTATGGAATGTCAGTTAGGGGTGCTGATGGTATGAATGTGTATATTAACAGGATATATGACAAAAAATGTTTACTGAACATGATTCTCAGCATAAGGGGATAAGTATGTAGCACAGGTGTTGAGGTGCTGAGAGTAGGAAGGTTACTTTGGAATTGGTAAGAGGTTATTGAAGAAGTGGATAATATGAAGGTTCCAAGGTAGGATGGTTTGTCCTGAAGGATGAGTTGATAGAAATCTTTCAAAGTGTTTTAAACAAGGCAGCAGATAACTCTGAAGTGGATATATATATTTTTTATAGTAAAAAAGGGGAACTTGCAAGGTTATACATAATTGGAGGCCTACGTTTTCATTAAATATGCATCTGAAACTGAAGCTTCACAGGAACAGATTGTCTAACACGATCAGTATGTTTTTTGACATGTAGGATGAAGGGACACAGTATATTTTGCTCTTTTTAGAGTGATCACTGAATGAATGGGTAGGTTGGTGTTTATACTTCTCTATTAAGTCAAGAGAATGCTTGTGGTAATATTAAACATGAGTCTTTATGGAGAACCATAAATGAACTCAGAGGTATAAAAGGTTTTCAAGTTTATTAAAGGAGTTTACACAATGGGATAAGGGGGAAGGTTTTATTAATGGAAGGTTGATTAAGTTTTTATTTGAGTCAACTTTTCTATGTAGCATATATGGATAGATTTATTAGGGCTTTAGTAGCAATGTGGATGTGACAGCTGTGTTTACAACTAAAAAACACAAACATACTCCAGTCCATAAAAGCAATCCATTTTATTCAAAATTTAAACATGTAATAATTACAAAACTAACAACTTAAAAATCTTAAAATTGACATGACATTGGTCAGCTGCTCCAGCATCCAAATAAAGATTGGAACACATTTAAAATTGATTCAGCCTTATAAAATCATAACATCCTTAGAGTTATAATTTAATTGATTAGAATTTCAAAATGCTACTTAAAGATGTGTTGTCATTCAAACCTGGAAGACGAGTTACAATTAAACAATTGCTAGTACAATTCATAGTACCCTAACTTGATTTCCCAGTTATCTTCCCTCATCATATGTGGAAATTGTTCTATGACAGAAAATAAAAATTTTTGGAAACATCTACAAACTTCTACATCTTGCTAATGAGTTTGTCACATCTCCACATTCAATATCATTGTAATGCTCATAAATATGAGAATTTAAGGCCCTTTTGGTCTTCCTATGCAGTATAATTGACATTTTGTGCATATCATAAGGTATACCATTTTCTTAGTTTGGCAATTATAACATTACCATACTATTCTATATATGCCCTGTTCAGTGTTTAATTGCAATGTCTACACTTAAACATTGCTAGAATTATTTTAATACTAACAGAACCTGCTCTTTCCATATATGATTTTATATTTATGTTTACAAATCTTGGCATTTGACAAAAATGGTCACTTAAAGTTTTGTCCAAGCCCAGAATGACTCAGTGTTTTCTAACAATATTTATACTATTTGCCTAACTTCAGTTAGACAAAACTGTAGCGTTAGAAAAATTCTAGGTTTATTTAGTTGTATGTCTGTGTCAGGAAAGATTTGGTATACGCAGATGAGCTGCATGCATTGATTACAAGTCAAATGGATGTGGAAAAAGTATTGGCAGTGTCTGTTGAATGGAAAGATAAGACAGACGTTAAGATAAAAGAACTAGTGTAAAAGGTTTGTGTGCGGGGATTAGAATAGTGAAGTGTATGACAGAGAAAGTTGAGTTTAAGCATAATTTTAGGCAATAAAAGAAAATTTTACTTTTCTCTTAAAAACATTTTTAGTTCATATACTTTTGTATGTGGTAAGTATTCTTCTATGTTAATCACATTTAAAAGTGAGATTACTACAAATTTTTCATGGGATTTTAGTTTTTAAACTAAATCCAATGAAATGGATATAATAAGTGAAGTTGAGAGCTCTCAGAATAAACACGCCCCTGCAAAGTAGAACAGAAGAATGTGTACATAAAAGAGCGAGACCGCCCATACGTGTCCGCATATCCCCAGCAACAGTCCCCATGTGTTCAACAGCAACAGTACACTGAAAAAAACATGAAGAAATCCTTGTAGTAATGTTTTTAAAACTCCTGAGTACAGCTAACCATAGGTGCGCGGGTCTGCACATCGTGTAGCTATGGGTAAAGCAGCATGAAAGGCTGAAGAGGATAACAAGAAAGGTATAGCAAATGAAGCAGCACAGCAATAGCATAGTGGTCAGAGCATCCGCCTAAGGAGGAGGCATTCCCGGCTCGAGTTCCACTGCAGCACATACCATTTTCCAAGTATAATCTGTATACGAACAATTATGTACATTTTATTGCTGTAGAACTTACCAAATAACAATTAAATGTGAACTGGAGTACTGCATGAAATGCACATGTGAAGAGTCAGTACCAGAATGAATAAGTCAGCAATAAGCAGTCGTAAGCACAGATAAGTAGAAGTAAGCAAATGTAAGCAATAGTAAGCATGTGCAAGTGTGTATGGGTGGGGTGAAGCACCGCCGACAAAGATCAAGCAAAGGAGACGCTAACTGCATGTAACACACTGTGACCAGAAGTCAGCAGTGCTAACCTCTGCGCAAACCCACTCACAACCACTTGAAAGTGCCTTAAGCACACCATATCAAATGGCTGGTGTTATGTGTGGGTCTGTGTACATTAACTGAGTCAGTCGTAGGTATCGCGATGCATACGTGGCACACAAGGTGGGCCAGTATACACATGAAACACCGTACCCAGCAATACCAGTCAACACCGCCGAATATGTAGCTAAAGAATTAGAGGTATATGTGTTCGTATAAATACCCATAACTATACAGAACTATACCTCCCCTCTCTGTAGTACAAATGTATACATACATAGACATATAAATAAATACCCACAAATACAGATATGCAGACACCCATACATCCACATGTCATTAGATATATATATATATATATACAGCAATATGTGTGTGTATATATATATATATATATATATATATATATATATATATATATATATATATATATATATATGTGTGTGTGTGTGTGTGTGTGTGCAGACATATACATATATATATATATATATATAAGTGTATGCATGTATATATATATATATATATATATATGTGTGTGTGTGTGTGTGTGCGTAGATATACACAGATATATAGCTATGATAAGATACAGCACTTAAGAATGACACATGTTCACAGGCCATGCCAATGGAGGTAAGGGGCCCAAGCAAGAAACGTGTAACACGTAGCATGACCCCCCCCCCCCCAGCCGGACAGAGGAAACAAACAAACAAACCCACAAACAATGTGAACAGCCTACTGCCCCCCAGACCACAGGCAGGATACAACCGGGGGGGGACACAGTGGACCCGTGAAATCTAATCTTGGAACTAAGACAGGAGCGTCCCTTGCGAGACACCCCAAAAATTGACATATTATGGGAGGAAGCCCATGCGATGACCTATCAAGGTGGGGTGTGTACATACCCGGAATACAAGGGTGGGAAAGCCTGATGACCCATGTGTCGAGACAGCGTACGAGATGGGTCCCGTGAAGTGGAGAGTGGGCAGTGTGTAGTGGTATGCTTAGACCTGACCTGCACCCAGAGTAAGGGTGAGTGCTGTAGAGGAGGTGCGGGTGGGGGAACTATGGGTAGCTAATTATGGGTCTAGGCATGCAGATGTTTCCTGGAGTGGGTCTATACGGACAGCCCCTGGGATTTAAGCAACAGTGTTCATAGGGCAGAGGCGCCGCCCAATGAGCAGCTAAACCCGCTATGAGTCCCACTGCAGCAAAGTCTACTTTACATGGCAAAGAACAGAATAACCAGATGTAGATGTATATATGTCGAGGTATGTGTGTGTACATCTACCCATAGCTACATGGAGATATACCTCTCCCTCTCTGTAGTACAAATGTATACATACAGAGACAGAATACATATAAATACCCACATACAGATATATACATATGCAGACACCCATGCATCCATATGTCATTAGACATATATATATATACAGCAATATATAAATATATATATATATATATATATATCTATATGCATACATATACAGATATATATGTATATAGTTATGTAGATATATATATATGTGTGTGTGTGTGTGTAAATATACACACATATATATAGCTAGGATAGGATACCGCAGTTACGAATTACATATGTTCACAGACCGTGCCAATGGGGGTGAGGAGTCCAATCAACAAATGTGTAACATGTAGCATCAACCCCCCCCCCCCCAGCTAGACCGGTGAAACATACAAACACGCGATACAAGTAAACACACCACTGCTTCTCAGACTACAGGCAGGATACTACCAGTGGTAGAGACCCGCCAAGTCTAATCTTGAAACAAAGACATGAATGCCCCTTGTGGGACACCCAAAAATTCAAAAATTCAATGATTTTTGGGTTTGCAGCCATTACACCGATGTCCAATGGCAGACCACGCATGTACCCGGTCTACAAGGTAGGGGAAGTCTGATGAACCATAGGGTGAGACAACATACGTGATGGGTCCTGAGAAGTGGGTAGTGGGTAGTGTGTACTGGTGTGGCCAGACCCGACCTGCACCCGGAGTAAGGAAGAGTGCCTAACAGGATGTGCAGTATGGGAACTATGGGTATGTAATTATGGGCCTAGCTGTGCAGGTGTTGGCTGGAGTGGTTCTATGTGGACCGGCCCAGGGATGTAAGCAATAGTGCACATTGGGCAGAGCCAACGCCCAACGAGCAGCCACGCCTGGTACGAGTCCCACTGCAGCAAAGATGTGTTGTTGCAAACCTACTATATTACACCAAAGAACACTTGGTCACAACACCCCACTGTAGGCATGTAAGCCGGACTAATTGGCATCACAAGGTAGTATATTGCTGTCCAGACCTCACAACTGTCCCTACTATACACTCTGATATTAGGTCGGTCCCTCTCAATCCCCCTGAAAACTGGTGAGTGCTGAGGAAAAGGTGGCGAAATACCCTTAATAAATAATAATAGTAATACAGAGTTATAGACGTTTCACGTCAGAAATCCTATATAAATCCACATTCCCTTATTATGCAAATGTTTCTGGATAATACTACAAATGTATAGAAAATGTCCCTGATTGTCCCTGATTATGTGAGGATTTGTCCCTGATTCCGTTGAGGTTTCCTCCGATCGGTTGACAGCTATGTTGCTGTCCTCACCCCCACCTAGGGGTATGACTGTCCAGACCTACCCCCAAATCCAGGGTATATGTTGCTGTAGAAGAAATGCCCAGCTATGGACCTTTCCATCAGCTGTCCTGCACATCCCAGGACATGTCCCCTACTATAAGCCCTCTGTGTGGCCCAGTAACACCACATACCTATCGACCCCTGTTGCATTCATAGTAATGTCCACAGTCACAAGTAGGTGACACCCTTCACACAACTAAATTGGCAGACTCTGGAACCCCCAACCCAGGTGCATTACCGCAGCTGTCCCAGACTACACATGTAAAAACACATGAAGGGAAAACCCAAGCACACCTGGATCACCACCTGGTGAAGTCCACCACCACTCAACACTCCAGACCCCTACACCAACTACTGACACTGACACCTCCTGTCCTGCCTTGTATACATATCCCAACACCCTGCAAACCTGCACTACCACACCCCCCACCAATTAGTCGAATGGCCTACTATACAGTTAAAATTACCCCCCCTCCACCTACCCGCCAACACCTCCACTATTCACATTTACTCTACAACATAGGTATGGCATATGTAAACCTAACCCGAATACCTGAGTGTAGCCTAACCAGAAATGCTAAACCGGAATTCTACTTAACCTTACACTGACCTTCGTGAACAGGCATACCTGACATGTACACCTGACTTAAGCATGTATAAAACCTACATGTACATGAATTAGTGCGGGGGTATGTGGCACCAAGTGGGGGTACGCCTATGTGGTGGGTGGTACTCAGATTAAGCAAAGTAAAAGCAAACAGGTTCAAGGAACTGTAACCAGAGATTAGCAGTGCTTACCGTCGCACAAACCCATGCAAACCCGCGTGTCCTGCCCAGCAACAAAATAAACTGCCTCTTCAAGGCTCGAACCCAGGACCCTGTACACTATACTCACAGTAGTCACCCACTAAAAGTACAGTTTTGTACCTACCATAAATGTAGATGTTCGAGGATTCCCTTGCTGCAGTCCTGACTATTGGGGTATAGTCCGCGTCCCAGTCGGCCCGAATACCAGAGTATAAGGCTGACGTCGGTCATGGCGCCTTAGACTGACGTCAGTACGTCAGGGTACTAATGCGCATGACCGACGTCATTTCCTCAGTCTTTTCTTGCCCCAGATGTCAGAAGACCCAAAAAGACAAGTCCCAAAAACAACCTGCACCAATAAACATGTACAATATATACAGTAAAATATATACAAAAAATATAAGCATGTAAAGGCACCTACACAACCACCCTGAAACACAGAGGGAAGGAGGGAGGTAAATTGGACTGCAGCAAGGGAATCCTCGAACATCTACATTTATGGTAGGTACAAAACTGTACTATGTTCTTCGTCTTCCCTTGCTGCAGTCCTGACTATTGGGTAGAATCCCAAAGCAGAGGAAAGGGAGGCTGGCAAATTATAAAGTAGCAGGAGCTGACAACATGCCTTGTAAAACAGCTGTGGCAAAACCAGCTCTAGACTTAGAGTATATAGGCAGGTGATAATGCCTAGAGAAAGTATGCACTGAACTCCAAGTAGCTGCTTCCAGAATATCCTTAGTTGCCACCCCTTAGAAATGCTGTTGAAGTGGCAGTAGCCCTAGTGGAATGAGGCCTAATCCCAGCTGGAACCTCTTTGCCATGATGGGAATAACAAAATGCAATGCAAAAGCCAATCCACCTAGAAATAGTTTGTTTTGACACAGGTTTGCCCTGTGAACTTAAAGCAAAAGAAACAAGTAACTGCTGAGACTGCCTAAAATCTTTAGTCCTGCTCAAATAATAACGCAATTGCCTGTGTACATCTAAAGTGTGCAAAATCTTTTCCCCTTTATTTTGAGGATCTGCAAAAACGTAGGCAAATGAATAGTTTGGTTTAAAGCCACACTAGAAACCACCTTAGGCATAAAGGAAGGATTAGTACGTAATGATACCCTGTCCTTATGGAAAATCAAAAGGGCTCTACTGCCATAAGGGCCTGCAACTCAGACACCCTTCTTGCAGAAGTAATAGCCAACAGAAAAGCCGTCTTCCATGACAAATATTTCAATTCAGCAGTAGCTGCCGGCTCAAAAGGTTGTAGAGTAAGTTTTTCCAACACAAAATTGAGATCCCAAGCAGGAGTAGGAGCTCTACGTGGGGGTCTTATATTCTTTGCCCCTCTAAGAAACTGCTTGAACAAAGGATGCGAAAACAAAGGTGGGTCACAATCATATTGAGCTGAAATTGCTGCAGCATGAATCTTTATGGAAGAGAAAGACAAACCTTTGTCCAATAACTCAGTAAGATATTGAAGAGCCACACTCAAATTAGGCTCTGAAATCTCCAAATTCTTTGCTGTACACCAAAATAAAAATCTCTTCCATTTTTCTGCGTACACTCTCCTAGTACTAGGCCTTCTAGCTTCCAGAATCACATTTAAAACTTGTTGAGGAAGCTGAGACCTTCCATGTTTCAACACAGAATATGCCAAGCTGTGAGATGGAGATTGAAGCTTGACATTGAGCAGATGACCGTCCTTCTGAGATAACAGATGAGGAATCAGAGGTAAAGGCCATGGAGGCTTCTTTACAAGACTCCTTAGAAGTGGGTACCAGTGTTGCCGAGGCCAATCTGGAGCTATCAAAATCATCCTTGGCCTGTCCTGTCTGACCTTTAGTAATACCTTTGGAAGAAGAGGTAGAGGTGGAAAAGCATAGACATGAAGGTTTTTCCAACTGAAAGACAGAGCATCCACTTTCCAAGCTGTGTGATGAAACCCCTTTGTGCAATACTTTGGCAGCTGGTGGTTTAGTGGAGAAGCGAACAGATCTATGTCTGGAGTTCCCCATGACACTGTCAATTTCTGAAATACATGAAGATCCAGTTTCCACTCGTGGGGATCCATGATTTGTCTGCTTAATACATCTGCTAGGGAGTTCTGTGCTCCTGGCAGAAACCTTGCCTGAAGAGTCAGTTGCAGGCTTAACGCAGTCTCCCATAAAATCATTGCTTGCCTGCATAGAGGATAAGAATGTGTTCCCCCTTGCTTGTTGATGTACCACATGACAGTTGTGTTGTCTGTCAGAATCAACACCTGCCCTGGAAGAAGTAACTCCTTGAACGCCATCAATGCAAACTGGACTGCTAACATCTCCTTCATGTTGATATGTAGATGCTGTAGTCTGGCAGGCCACTTGTCTTGTATCCACTTTCCATTTAGATGAGCTCCCAAGCAGTGTCCGAGGCATCTGTCGTTAAAATCTGACTCGCCTCTGGCCGGGTCACAGAGAGTCCCTTGTTTAGGTGACATTCCTGAGCCCACCACAAGAATTCCTTTTGAAGGCAAGGTATTATTTGAATGACAGTGTCCAAATCTTGGCAGTGCTGTGTCCATACACTTTTGAGATACCATTGCAGCTTCCTCATATGCAGTTTGGCATTGGGAAGCACCAGAATACAAGATGCCATGAACCCTAATGCTTGAAGGACTGTCCTTGCAGTCAGCACGGACTGATGAGATAGTTGATGGAAGTAAAGTGACAGACTCTTTTGTTTGTCCGGGGTTAAAAGGCCATCTGGGCTGCTGTATTCAGTCTCACACCCAGAAAGCACATGTCTTGAGAGGGTACTAGACTGGACTTTATTTCGTTCACAGAATACCCTAGGCATCTTAGCACTGCTATGACATATTCCAGATGTTGTAGAAGGTGTTCTTTTTCTTGAGCCAGAATCAGGCAGTCGTCCAAGTAAGGATAAATTTGAATGCCTTGAAGCCTGAAGTAAGCTATCACTGGAGCCAGAACCTTTGTGAATACTCTGGGCGCAGTAGATAAGCCAAAGGGCAATGCAGAGAACTGATAATGAAAATCTCCAGTTCGAAACCGCAGATACTTTCTGCAACTTAGCCTTATGGGCACATGAAGGTAAGCTTCCTTGAGATCCAAAGTTACCATCCAGTGATCCTTGCCCAGCAGAGGTAACAGTTGCTGTAACGTCAACATCTTGAACTTGGGAATGTCCAGATAAGTGTTGAGGATAGATAAATCCAAAATTGGTCTCCACGTGTTCCCCTTCTTTGGTACTAGGAACAGGCGAGAATAAAATCCGAAGCCCCTTTCTGACACAGGGACTGGCTGAATAGCCCCTATCTGGAGTAACTGAGAAACTTGCTTGAGAGCCTCTTTTCTTTGTGGAGGAGGAACATCTGGCATGCCTTTGAAAGGGGGCATTGTGTGGAAATAAAATCTGTACCCGTGAAGAATGATATCCAGCACCCATCTGTCTTGAGTGATTAAATCCCAATTTTCTTTGAAAAGAGACAATCTTCCTCCCAAAGGAGCTGCCAGACGAGAGTCCACTGGCAGCTGAAAAGGCAGGTCATTGGGTCTGCTTACGAAAGGACTGACCCCTGCCCTCACCAGAAGTCTGAGCAGGTGAACTGTCTGATCTAGGCCTAAACGAACCTTGAGCCCTGCCCCTACCACGTCTAGATCTACCCCTAGACTGGGAACCATAAGCAGGATATGTCCACCCCTTAGCAGGCCAATTTCTACTAAACTTCGGAGGTTGCACCTGCAAAAAATCTTTAACAGTCTGCATAGACTTAGCTTTGTCCTCCATTTTCTTTAAAACTGCTTCCACAGGCGGTCCAAACAACACATCAGACTGTAAAGGAGCATCCAAAATCCTGGTCTTAACATGCTCAGCTAAATTCTGATCCTTCAACCATGCATGTCTGCGAAGAACAGAACTAGTAGCAGCCACCCTCGAGGAGGCCTGAACAGCATCAAAACCACACTGCAAAGAATGCTTACCCACTTGTTCAGACACATGAACCAAATCCAGCAATTCTTTACACTCAATACCTTCCGCCAAAGCATCCACCTTAGATTTCAATTGTGAAAGGAGATAATTCTGATATTTCAGCATATGAAATTGACAATTCAACGCCCTCATGGCTAGAGTGGAAGAAGTATATACTTTCTTACCCCACCTATCCAAAGCCCTTGCCTCTTTATCAGAGGGTACAGGATTTTTAACAACAGAAGCTTTAACACCTTTAGGCCCCTGAGAAACAGTTTCTGGGTCCGCCCTGGGACTCTTAAACAAATACTTATGAGCTTGGGCACCCTATAATACCTATCAGGCTTAACAGGAGCAGGAGGCAAGGAATCAGGGTTCAGAGAAGCCTCTGCAAAAACATCCTCCACCACATTCAACACAGGAGGAATAGCTAAGGGCCTATGCTGAGGCAAAACAAGAATTCCCTAAGCCTTTTCTGGAGTCAGAGTAATCTTGGCCTTCCCATTTAAAGTGCTCCCTCATGGAGTGAAGAGTCTCTGAAAATGAAAAATCCTCAGGAGGAGAAGCTGAAGGAGTGGAATCATCCACATCAGAATCAGAATAAGCAGGAAACTCTTGCAAGTCTTCCACAGAAGACTCTGAAGCCTGTGAACACTGTTCAAAACTATCAAACTCCTGTTCCACCCTAGGCCTCTTATCAGGTGGGGCATAGAACCTCTAATCAGAGTAATCAAATCTTCAGCCATTTTAAGCATATGTTTCTTAGGCACAGAGCCCGAAATGCTAGGAGAAGCCCCTACAGAAGCTGAACTTGGCCTTCCTCTAAAAGAAGCTCTGGAAACAGAAGGAGAGGCCCTAACTACCTTGGGAAGAGAGGGAAGAACAGTTACCTGAGAAGCCCCCTCAGCCTGGCCTACTTCCTGAGAGGGCACATCCTGTAACAGTAAAGTATCTGCCTGAGACTCCATAGAGACTCCTGGCAAAACCTCTGGCTCCCCTGAGCCTTCTAAAGGACCGACGTCCGGGACTGCCGGTTCCTCACCCCTAGACTTCACTGTCTTGTCCTTGCGCTTCTTAGATGAAGCAGGCGTCGGAGCATCCGACGGCATAGTATAATTGCAACGCTTCCCAAACACTAACCTAGCACAATCAAGCCTCCTTTTAATAGTGCGCTTATTAAATCTAGCACAAGAGCGGCAACCAACAACGTCGTGCTCAGGCCCTAAACAAGGTATACACAATGTATGATAATCCCTATGCGGTATCTGCTTCCCACAAGAAATACAGTTATTCACTTTTTCTGACATCCGTAATATACTGAGGCAAGAAAAAACCAAAATGTTCCCCAACGGGGTTACTTAGCCAACTCTGTACTCGGTCTGAAACTCCGGTTTCGGAAAATCTCAGAACGCCAACCTGCACTCGCAAAATTGCTTCTGCATCGGACCATGCGGCAAAAAAGACTGAGGAAATGACGTCGGTCATGCGCATTAGTACCCTGACGTACTGACGTCAGTCTAAGGCGCCATGACCGACGTCAGCCTTATACTCTGGTATTCGGGCCGACTGGGACGCGGACTATACCCCAATAGTCAGGACTGCAGCAAGGGAAGACGAAGAACATCCATCATAGCAATACAGATGAATGAGGTATCAGCAAACTAATCCTCACCACAGGTAAATCAAAACAAAGATGTGAACTGAATCTATGTAGTGTGAGGTGGTCTACCTTGCTACATAACATAAATATGTGAACTGGACTACTGCAGTAAGCATAGATGTGAGGTCTTATTGTAATAAAGTGTAGAAGTCTCCAGGTCCCTATACAGTGTATGTATACATGCATCATGGATACCAGACACATAAAACCTGTAATGAAGAATATATTACTGCCAGAAGGCAAATATAGTGCAAATTAACTATTAAGCAATGCTAACCGCAGCACAGCTCAACTTAGTAAGAGTAAGCAATGTGTAGGGGAGCCAATCCAATCTGCCTACCGGTATACCCCTATAAGCACTGCCAACCTTAGGTAAGCAGTTGTGCCCCTAGCTTAGCCTCTTCAAACCCGGCCAATCATGGAAGTGCGGGTAAATGGCCGTATATAAACCACACAGGCGGGAATATGTTCCATATGTGGTGGTAGCTTCCCACTACAGGCAGAATGGCTGGTGTGGGTAAAGGCACGCATTTTAGAGCGCAGCGCTGATGCATCCAGGAGTCATAACTCACGGTACGGCTCCTGATACAACACCATGAGGAGAGACCACTGCAGGGCTAGTACCAGGGCTCGCAGTATAAAATGGAGGCATGGGACAGTCTCGCCCATGACCTCACCAGTGCCACAGGTATCCCCCGGGCTGGTGAGCAGGTCAGGCATCACCATGCTGACCTGAAGTGGTGGAGGAGGGATGTACTGGAACAGTGGATCCAGCAGTCTTGGCAGATGGCTAAGGCCCCAGTAATGAGTAAGTACTCATTCCACTAAGTAGTTAAGAATTGACTAGCTTGTGTATACTATGGATAGGTATGGCTACATATCACTGTATACCTCCGACATCTGCAGATGAGCAGGCTGTGAAACAGCAAGCCCATGATGCTAGGTTGCAAAGGATGCGTTGCGAGGCAGGTTAGTATTCTTCTGCATGTACTGTCATAACAAATACATATAAGAACATTAGAAAGTGTCGTACCAGTAGGAATACATGTGTAATATTCTGTTAATAATGGTATAACCCTTGGAGTGCTTCTGAGTACTCTTCTGTCATATGTAGTTGAACTGTTGCATACTATAAATAGTACTGCTGTATTAAGCAGTGTTACCCACACTGTGGTATGCATATAAAATGTGTATGAAGGTCTGTATAACATTGTTGGAAGTACCAAGAGGTCAGTCATATTGTACAAGTGAAGGAGACATAGAGAGAAGACAGTAGAAAGCTTCACATCAATTCCCTGATGGCACAGTGTACTGTGATGTTAACTATAATTTTGTTGTCACACAAAGCAGGGGTATGAATTCCAGGAGTGCTAGTAAGCTGTATGCATAATCGTACCACACAACTGTATGGATTTTGTTACAATGTTCAGATAGAAAGCTGTATGTATAATTACACCCAACAACTGTACAGAATTGGCTAGTGTGTTCAGATAGACAGTTGCATGCATATTCATAACCCACAACTGTTCTGGTCTGTCCAGCATGTACAGATAAATGGCCCATATCACCAGCCTGGCTACCGATCCTCCTGAAAAAACAGTGTGAGGAACACAGAAATTTAGGCAGCTGTTAATGACATATAAAAGCAAGTCAAATGTGTACATAGTCATAGAATGTGTAGGAAAAACAAACCTGTCACTGTAGCACCTTACCCAAAGTGTATGACAGCAATACACAACATACGTTGCATTAACACCTGCATCTCGTCACGGCTGTATGTAAGACACAGGTCAAGTATATAATAATCTATAAACATACCAGTGTACAATATAAGGCCATTGGGTAGTGTAATAATACTTGTGAGGGAAATAACACTGCAGTGACTAGGAATGTCGTGAAAACTACAAGGATATGTCAGTTGATAATTGAGCACTCTCTCAACCCTACCATATGTACGAAATAGCCCAGTGACACTCCTCAACTGGTATGTGTACACTCCAAACATTTGTTGGGACATATGTCCTAATGGTTTATACATATTCACATTTGTTTCTATGCATGTGCCATGTTATAATACACCCATAATGGTTGCCTGTTGCCATCAATGACACCTGTATGCTCTTGTAATGGCCACTGCTGTTCCATATATGCATGTGTTCTGCTTGCTCTGCAACTGTGTTAAATCTGGCGTGTCTGCTTAATGGGAATACCTATGCGTGCTGTTATAACTAATCCTGAATGCTGTTGACTGTTACTAAAGCATATCTGCCATAAACTGGTGACAACACAGCTCAAATGGGAAGGCCAGTCCCAGCGGACCCACCTGTCCCACCCCAGCTGGCCATGGCACTGGGGCATCAGCCCATCTGGGGCCCAGCCTGGGACCTCCAACTCCGTGGGCACTGCACCACCTTCGGGAGGAACCGCTGCAGGGGATGGGGCTTGCCTTCCCCTTGGAGCGGGTGAGGAGGGGAACCAGACCCCCATCAACAGGTCCGGGCTGTGGTGCGTAGGGAGCTCGATCTGAAGTATCGAAAGTGGCTACACCAGCTTGAGGGCTGAGTGGCGCTATTAGAGGGTGAGCCTGCCCCTCCTACACAGCCCCTAGCACAGCCACCTTCAGAGCCATGAAGGTGCAGTGGTGACTGGCCATGGGTGGGGACCTCAGTCCCACTGTTTCCAGCTGGGGGCTCATGGGTTTGCGACGTCCACACACCCCTCACCGTACAAGGTGTTTACCCCCCACATGTGTCATATACCAGCCCTGTATGCGTCTTGTGTGTCTTGCCTGTTAATTTACCCAACCTCCCTCCCCAAATATACCTACTACCCCTCCCCAACATCCCACTCACCTGAAAAATAAAACAAGGGTAATCTGTTCCCACAACAAAACCACGGCCCAAACATAGCTGTCAATTTTGCACACGTTTCCACTGGACACATGTAATCTGGTCTATTTGGCATCACAATGAATATATGCCGTCCTCACCCCTCCCCCAGGGGTTTGAGGGTCCAAATGTACCTGCAGATATAGTGTATATGCACAGCTGTTGCTTTAGAAGAAATGGGCAGCTATGGACCTTACCCATACCCTTCCTGCACATGCCTAGCTATTTTCCTTACTGTCTTTCCCTCTTTGTGCCCCGTTTGTCACCACTTTCCTATCAACCCCTTATGCTTTTATTTCAAACAAATTAGCACAGGGATAAGCAGCAGTCAGCACTTTTAAGCAGCAGTAAGCGTGTTTGCGTGGGCTTGCGTGGGGGTAAGCTATGCCTACACAGGTTGAGAAATCAGAAGCCAACTGACTGTATGAAACCATATGCGGAAGTCAGCAGTGCTTACCGTAGTGCAAACACGCTGACAACTGCATAAAAGTGCCTTAATCCCTCTGCAGCCAACGTCCCTTGTTCTGCCCAGCAACAAATTGTAATGCCTCTCCAAGGCTCGAACCCAGGACCCTACACTTCTACCACTAAACCATGGCAGATATACATAACCTGAGGTTTTCACAAATATATCATCCAGCACAAGCAGTCAACAGTACAGGAAATATAGTGATATCATACCACACAACCACTTAAAGGAGTACCGCACCCACAGACTCAAAAAACATGTTTAATTCATCATGGCATGATGTTTCCTACACTTTAACAACACTCTGGGATTATTTACAGGATTTTAAATATTTTTATATGTAATTCCAGACTCTGACCACATGGATGCTAGCATCTTGACGTGGTTTGGATAAATCAGGTTGCCATTCAGTATCCCAGAAATCATTGTTTGGCCCAAAAATATTACATCACGCAGGCCTCCATTTGCCTAAAGCTCCTGTCATTTCATAGATGTTGCATGTGTACGTAGTACTGAGTAAAACAGAACAGTGTAAGTAACATTCCCTGCTGCTGAATGACTACTTAAAACAGAAACCGTGCAAATGTCACATAACACACTCAAAGTGCTGTTTACTGCTACCTTTTTTCTAATTTAGTTTAAATGGCGCTAATTTGTGAGACAATGAATTCCAGTCCATTTACTTCTCCCCTCCCTGTAAAACTTAGCTTCCCTAGCTGTCAAAGTTCTGAGGGTAATTTGACCTGGTAAGTCCACTGATTGGCAGATCTCAGCAGGGTGCTTGACTCATGTAATTTAATCTTTGCTCTAGCATTTCCTTTGTTAGAGGGGACATTTTTTTTGCTGCACTATAGCCATGGCCTTACCTGACTGCATTCACATCCAGTTTATGTAGCAACTCCCATAAGGTCTTGCACCAAGGAGCTAAAGAATAAAACATTTAGTCTATGAACCAGTTTAGATCCATATTAATTTAAGTGTTACGGTATCACTTTATGCTTCCACCTTGTAAAAATTTGAGATTTACATGTGCAAAGTGTGTTGGTATGCAGTGTTTGCCTACATATGTTTTTACTCCACTGGTTGGTTTGCAAAAAAAAAACTGTTGTAGTATCCCTGGATTTCTCTTTATACACACAAACCACATTGCTATATTTCCCCCTTCCTTTTTCTTGTGTCCAGAAGTCACTTATCACAAAGTATTTTTTTATTTTTTTTCTAAATAAAGGACATCAAGGTTAACTTACATTGAATCAGATAATGGATGCCACTGCAAAGAATCACAGTTGAAATATTTGTGCATGGACAAAATCCCTTACTAAATCTATTTGCCAGCCTCCAGTGCGATTGGTGCTATGGCTTTAATATACTGGTGTGTTTGCTCATGCCTTCTAAATATCTCCACCATTACATACCACTTTTGCAGTGTAGTAACCACCCGACATGCCCATACACCTTTATCCATCAATATGCAGCTACTCCTGTTCATGTGAGTATGTGAATTAATTTTCAGACTTAAGGTGTGGAAGCTGCAATGAATTATTCAAGGTGCTTGTTCAGCTTTCACAATGGTGCTTGCTTAGAGCTACTCTCATGTTAAGCCACTACGAATATGTTGCACTGCCACCTCTGATACCGGGTAATGTTTTAATCTTTCTATTCCCCCAGTGCACGCTAGCAGTATATGGTGCAAATACAACAGAGAAGTATGCAAGCGATACACCACTTAAGCATCATTTGCCGTGCAGAATGTACAAGTATGCATACCAAATTTCTGTGTTTCCAAACATCGGTGTTACTACACTAGTAATGAACATATTGAAATGTAACATGACCTGTTACCAGATGTAATTAATAAAGATTTTTTTCCTGTATAAATAAATTTCCATGATTCTCTGGCTGTTTGGTAATAACTTTGTGTAGTCATAGTGTAACGACTGGGAAACCTGGGGACTGTGTCCATTTCAGCATGATTATTTTTTTTTCAACGCCCATGCAGCGTGTATTATACCTCACTCTGTGCAGCATAATATTTCCTGATTAGACAGACAAAAAAAAGCAGGCAGTATAGCCATTTTCTATAAAGCATACAGTAGGTATCTACATGCCCCCCCATAACTTTTCAAATTTCAGTAAGTAAAAAATTATGCTAACCATTATGAAACTAAACACTGACAAGGCAATTGAAATCATGGTTACAGACATTCCCCGGGGTAATACTGAAACTGGGCAGAGGTGGCTGACTTTATGGCACCCATGCCAGTGGAAAATAGCTGCAAGACAGCTTAATCATACAGCAAAGCATTGTATGAACATGTACACAAATGCATGGAACTAGCCATACCCAACAGAACCAAAATGCTCTCCGCAAAAAAAAAAAAAAAACCCACCATGGTGGTCACCAGTCATTAATAAACTCTACAACAGAAGGAGAAAAAGGTGAGGTCACAGAAATAGAAACACTCACTTATGAGCCTCAACAAAAACTTGATATACCTCATCAAATAATCCTCTAAACTCCAGCTATACCAACAACCACCACGGCAATACCCAGATTTGGCCTGAGATACTGCACAATGGTACCTCCTATACCAAGACCACAGTTAATGCAAAAATACTGGCAGACAGATTCACTGCCAACTTTAGCCCTCTAACCACCCAAAGGACCACTCGCAATAGCAGAAGACTGCCAGGCACCCAGCATTGCTGCAACACAGGTTACAGCGGCATTGTCCAAGGTCAAGAATACAGCATCTATGAGACCAGAACACATCCCTAGCTGTGTGTCTGGGATGAAGTATTTGTGAGCTGACATATGAACTGACAGAAACTGGCAGTTTTAATGGCAATAAAGAGCAAATAAGTGAGAGAATTATGGTTGGGATGGATGATGTAGAAATGACTCAAACGTTACACCCCAAAGTTAATCTTACTGTAGAGAAAGGAAAACAAATTGCAATAGCATAAATATAAAAAAGGAAAATATACTAATTTAAACACTACGATAATGCATGCAAAATAAAATGCAAAATAAAACCATTGCTAAACTAAGAGTCAGTGTAGATGCAAGTAGCTACAGCCTAGGTGGTATTACCCCCATTAAATAAAGAAATGTTATGTCATATAATTTATTGCTGCAGAATGTTAACAGATGCAGAACAGAAACAGTTGCAGATTTAAAAGAATACATTGCAAGTGTGTGGACACAAATTTCTACAGATATCTATTAGGCTTTGAGTCTTTACTGTTCCAAAATGCCCAGAAACCACTATTTCTACTCTTTTCACCAATCAAGTTAAAGTGGCAATAACTGTTAAATTACCTGTAGAATGTTCAATGCCAAGGCAATACATATATCAGGCAAAAAACATTGCTATTATGCTGTCCAGAAATCTTATGTTACTGACCAATATCAGAAGCTGAAAGTAACACTGCAGCATTTGTACAAGGCATAATGATAACTCCTATAACCACCCAAAGATTACAAGAGTCCATTAAATGGGAGTGCTGGAAACTTGAAGCATGTAAATACTCATTGCTAGCATGAGACTTGAATATAATCTACAGTAGGTTTTATTGCTCTTTACCAACAATGTCACAGCCAAATAATGTATTTCCATCATAAAGATTCCCTTAATCTTCAAACCAAACCCACTGTTGTCAATCTAATTAGTAAAATCTCAAACCTGAATCATACCTCTGTCACATAAAACAAGTATATGTAACGAATACTCAGTACAATACTGATAAAGGAATTCACAAGTATAAAAATAATCAATTTGAAACAGCCTCATCAACAGATTATCTTATGACAGGACAAAACATGCTATATCTTGAAGGTGAAAAAATAATGGATGCACATACTTGTGTTAAAAAGAACACTGTCTCGGTATTGGTAAATACCTCTGAAAATCATACCCATGACATCAGATATTGGCACAGAGAAACTTACCTATGAACACTGACACCTGGTCAATTGATAAGTAAAACAGACCCATCATCAAAATGCAATTTCAATTTAATAATAAGACCTAGAAATTCTGAATATATACTCCGCTTTACAAAAAAAATTGCAGAGTGTACTACTTATCATATGACATCACATCAGAATGGAGTTGTTTTACTTAAGATTAAGTCATAACCTCTCAACCTCTTACTAAAAGACATCATGAGAAAGACCAACAAAATGGGGAGGACAACCCCCCACAAAATAGGAACATATTTTAAATATTGCTCTTACAATCTTAGAAAGTTCCTAGAGTAACAGAATTTGTTTTAACATACATTTTCTGAAGGATTGGAAGTCTGAAATTCAAATGTATGTCATTATTTAATGACTTATAACCTCAGATCATCGCAGTGATTTTATGAGGAAAAGACAAAAAATCTGGCCATTCTACACAAATCTGCAAAGTTGAGAGTTATTATGTCGATACGTTTCTTCAACACCAAGTTTAAAACTGCAAATACAAAAATGTGCAACACTTGCCTTAACGTAAGAGTAATCCTGTCAAAGTGCAGTGATGGATTATCACAATCACTACAGTTCTGAAACCAGCAATGCCTGCCAGTTCTAAAGTTCAGATATCATGCTGTGACAAGAATGACCTGCACACCAAACCATGCTATGTCACTGAAATTGAACAACCAATTCAACAGTGATATTATTTAACTTTAATTTAGCACTTCCCAAGTTTGAAACACCACAGTTAGGATGTATAACAAATGCAGTCACATCTACCGAGTGTTATCTAAAAACCCACCCCATAAAATAAAAGAGGTGCATCTGTTCTAAAGATGAATACTTTGAAAACCAACATGTTACTTCTCAAACTTGACATTGCACACACATTCACAGAATTTTCACCTGCATACTTATTACTGAAACATTACAACTCCAAAGATAATGTTTTACAAATGTAGTTTAGTTTCAACTTTTAAGACCAATCCCTTCATGAAAAGTTGGCACACATGTATTTCACCATCATATGGTTTCCTTGCCTACCAATAAAAGCTGTCTGATTCGAGTATGAATTGAGCTATCTGAGTCACTTCCCCAAGCTAGCATTTCTTTTTTACACTATGTCATATAGACACCCCCACCCCCCCCCCCAGCAGTTCATAACTTCCTAAGTGCCTGGCCGATTTAGCAATCCTTAGCAGCAGCAGTTTCTGTATTTCATCCCCCCTCCACACACGCACACGTCAACATAAGTTATGAAACGTGTTCTGCAGACTAAACCACAAAGGTACTCCACATCAACAATTTAACCCAGGAAATGCCCACTGTAATCGTCCCTACTTGTAAAAAATCTATAACTCACCCACCGCCTAATGGCTCTACCTACAAGGTTGGAGAATTCACTTTTCCCTTCCCAGACTACTGCTGTGGTTACTGTAGTGACATACCTCCCTCAGCTGCTCGACCTCTTGGCGGAACGAGTCATACTCTCCATCGAGCTCGTCGTACACTGCTTTAGCTGCTGCTTCTCTTCCAGTATGGCCAGTCTGTACTCAGCTGCCTGAATTCCCCCGGGATGTCTTGCATAGTGCCAAAGCCAGACATTTTAACTCTGCCACTTGGCTGGACTACATCACCAGCCTTGAGTACTCATCCTCGTTTATCTTTTCTACTCACTAAGTAGCTTAGCAAGTGTAAAATAGTGACGGCTACAGTACCATGTTTCCCTATCTGGACATGGTTGCTACAGCAACCATGACTACAACAATTAACCTACAGTGGACGGCTACAGTACCATGTTTCCCTATCTGGACATGGTTGCTACAGCAACCATGACTACAACAATTAACCTCTTAGTGCAAGACGAGGTGGGGGAGAGAAATGAAGAAAAACTGGGACATATTTCATATACTGCTTTGAAAACTAATTTTCTTGTCTCAGAAGTCCACTCACACACAAGCAAGCACACCTTTGCTTGATGGAGGGAACTGTAAATAGGGACCGAAAGTGCTTACTATGTTTTGGGTGATTTATTTACAGTCGCTAAACTGCTGGGCAACTGTAAAATAATGACAGGGTTTAGGAAAACTGATTCAGAGCACCAGCACTAGACTAAGATCGCTATGGCAACCATAACTACCACGCACGGTAGCGTGCAGTGGAGCAAGTTGTGGCATTGAATGGTAACTGATGAATAGAAAGTGGGATGACATGAACTGCCAATAAAGGGACACTGTGGCCAGGAATAAGGATAGATTAACCCGACAACCTGGGGGGGGGGTTATTTACTTGCTGGAATAGTGACAAAACCAATCGGTTGCCATTGGCAACCACCACGTGCACCAGCTCAGCAAAAAATGCCACAACACAGCAATATAAAACTTTATGATACTAAAGCAGTGAAGGGGCGAGCATAACATTCACAGTGTAACTGTAAAGTCCACATGTGCACCCACATCAATTTTGAGCAAACAGCTCACAGTCAATGATTTATGTTTTATGGATGCATGTGTGAACTGCAGTATAGCGACAGGAGTAAAACAAAGATTTATAGTAGCCTACACAATAATCAAAATAATAGTTAGACTTGACCATTTACATTAAGAAAAAAAATTGTCGCACTCACCACTGTATGAAGCATGAAAAAAGCTGGTGTACAGAGAGATACTAGTAAAAAATGAAGAATACTGAATAAATCATAAAACATAACCAGGAAGAACCAGGAATCCAGGACGCCAAAAACTGTATAAAAACACTCCGTCTTTAATTACAAAAATGTACAGAGAGATACTCCCACAACACGTTCCAATAGGAAAACCAAGCGTACTGGAAACAAAGGCAAAGAAAAGACTTCCCTACTTCCTACAGCTGCACTCCAATGGTAGGGGAAAGATAAGGGAGCGGTGACATCACATAATGGGTGGGTTTGATTGTTGTACTTGGAATCAGAGGCCAGCCGTGGTGATGCAACTTTGGGGGGAGGGAACAGCTAAGAAAAAGTTCCTGAACTGCCTGGCCTCGATGACGTCAGTATTTGGGGGACTCCAGCAAGCTTTACTAACATGCGAGACAATGGATTTGAAAGCCAAACCTGCATAGCACGCTAAGGTAGGCTCCTATTACAGAAGTAAAATGAAACAGAAATATTTTAACTGGTGCTTTGTTGTTACTTGATGGAGGGAACTATGAATAGGGAGCGAAAGGGCTGAAAAGTTGAGAAATGATTTATAGAAACCCACCGTACTCCTTCAATGCAAGAATGCTGGACAAAGTGTGTCAAAATGTGGGTATAAGAGGGATGTATGTCAAATACTGCTCTAAGACACGTAAAATGTTGCTAGTCACACAGTGATATGTATAAAAACACATATCTTGAAGGAGATGAAGTCTGAAACACAAGTGTTGGCACGAGTTACTGACTACAGTCCTGTGATCATCCATGTCAATTGCCAACAGAATGAAGTACAGGACAAAAATATGATCCGAACATGCATGGACATATGGACAGATATATATCTGGAAATGTAGACAGATAGACAGCGATATGTATATATATATATATATATATATATATATATATATATATATATATATATATAGATAGATAGATATATTTGTGGAGATATATATATATTGCTGTCTATCTCCACAAATATATCTCTATATATATATATATATATATATATATATATATATATATATGTACATATAAAGATTTCTATAGATGTATATAAATATAGATAGAGACAGAACTGTGTATAGCATTACTACATGGGAACAAACACCTGAACCACTCACTACAACATAATAGACCATTATGCACTGTTAATGCGGGTGGGGGGCTCAAATTAGGGATACCTGGTAATTAGTGCTATGTTACACCCCCACAGCCCTAACGGATATGCTGTGCAATCCAATAAACACATACATATTTTGGCTACAGGGCCCTCCACAACACAGCCCCAATACTTTCACAGTAAGCCAATTCACCTGTAAATGTCAGGGCGAGATCTGTAACATAACATGCAGAAAAGTAATTCTAATGTAGGGAATGTACAATGTGGAAGGGGTACACATCACAGTGGTTTAGATATGCACACACATCTATACATTGACAAATATGTTCAGGTATATACAAATATATATCTATATAAATCTATATATATATCTATATCTATATATATCTCTCTCTGTCTCTCTCTCTCTCTCTATATATATATTTTTTTTTTTGTGTCTTTCGGCTTTTCCCGGTTAGGGGGTCACCACAGCGGAACTCCGGTCTGCTAATGATTGGCAGTTGATTTTTACGTACCGAGTTGCCAGCTCTGACGCACAACCTTCAACGAAGGTACGCCCATTCATGCATGTCTCCACGCAGAAGACGCTCTAGCTGAGAATCAAACTGGACAGCGTCTTTATGTGAGGCGACAATGCTACCGCAGCACCACCACCGCAGTACATATATATATATATATATATATATATATATATATATATATATGTGTATATATATATATATATATATGGTTCTACCTGACATAGCCGAAACCACACAACACCGACAACCACATCACCGACACCACATATTCGACAGTCCATAAACACGAAACCACACATAACCGACAACGAAATAACCGACGGTACACAAACACGAAACCCCATACACTGCACACACCACAATAACAATTATTAAAAACAAAACACATCCCCATTCCACAAACCACACACACAACACAAGCACACCAAAATCCTTACAAGCCCACACTAAACCTTACCCTAACCCTAAGGTCCGTCACTATCGCACACTTACCTACCCGCTCCCTAACCCTAACTCACTTAACCCGCCCTATCGCTCCCTAACCCTAACTCACTTAACCCACCCCTATCGCTCCCTAACCCTAACTCACTTAACCCACCCCTATCGCTCCCTAACCCTAACTCACTTAACCCACCCCTATCGCTCCCTAACCCTAACTCACTTAACCCACCCCTATCCCCACAGACCGTCAATCTCCACACTTACCTGCCTCGCACCCTAACGTCCGTCACTACCGCATACTCACACAGCCTTTCCCCATGTCGGCATCCTCGGCGTTGGTGTTGTCATCCGTCGTGTCGGTCTTCTGCATTGTCGATGTTCTGCCACTCGCGATTCGCGTCGGTCTTCTTCGTTTTCGATCTTCTGGAGCTCCGAATTCCGCTGTCGGTCTTCTGCGCTGTCGACGAAGTCAGGTAGAACCATATATATATATATCGGGATAGGTATACTGATATAGATATATGGTATATATATATATATATCTAGGTACCCTAACCCTGGCCCTACTAATCCTGCTACCCTAATAACCCACCCTAAACTACCAAACTCTTTCCTAATAGGACACCTAAATATCCGCGGCATTATAAACAAAGTAGCCCATCTCCACGCCCTTCTAGATATTCGCGGCTTTGACATCTTCTGCCTGACAGAAACTTGGTTAAAACCAGACACCAAAGACAATGAAGTAATTCCTCAAGGATATAATATATTAAGACAAGACCGAATAAAAAGCAAGGGTGGGGGAGTAGCAGTCCTACTCAAAGATGGACTTCAAATCTCCACTTTACCATACGTCAGCATAGTAAGGCAGAAGTCCTTATTACCAGATTTCAAATTAACCAAAACAAATCGTTATATATCATTTGTATCTACCTACCACCTGGCAATAATATCAATACTATAGAGGATATTCTAAGCTGGATGTCCTCAACCTACCCTCAAGAAACAATAATACTTGGTGATTTTAATACTGACTGGAAAGCTATTAACCCTGCTAATCCTACCTCCCATATCAACCTTCACGGCTTTAGTCAAACTACCACTTCCACAACTAGAATCAATAAACCAAATGAGAAAGAGAGCACCTTAGACTGGATACTTATAAATAAACAGAATCAAGCTTACAACATAGGAACTCTGCCAGGCGATGTAAGCAATCATTCATTGACCTACATTCTAAGGCAAAAAAATGATATCTCTAACCCCCCAACATGTAGGATTGCAAGTTCCAACAAAAACTTTAACCCGGTACTTTTCCAAGATGAACTTAGAGCCTGTGACTGGAACCCTTTAAAAACACTACCACTTGAAGAAGCTGCTAAACACCTAAACTTTAAATTCTTATCGATCCTAGATAAGCATGCACCCAAACGGTCCATTAGAATGAAGTCCAAGCCTGCCCCCTGGCTTTCTAAAGAAACCAGACAAAAAATGTTACTTAGGAACAAGGCTTGGGCTAAATGGAGAGCTAACAAAACTATCTCAAATGAACAAAGATTTAAGCATTTAAGAAATATTACTAAAAAGGCAATACTTACAGACAAAAAGAACTACTACTATAAGTTACAGCAAAATCACCAAAACAATACCCAAATGTTCTGGTTTAGTTTAAATAAACTCCTAAACCCAGGCTACTCACGTACACCTACCCCATCCCAGGCCGAACAAAACACCCCCCACCAAACTGCCAATACCTTCAATACCGTCTTCACAGAGACCATACAATCACTAGCCAGTCAACTAGTCCCTGACAACTCAAGCTTCTCTTCCACCATACCTGGCACTCTTCCAACATTCCACCTGAAACCCATTTCAACCACTCTCATCTATAAATACATCCAAAAACTTAAACCTTGTACTCCTTCTGCTGACCAGCTACCATCAGAATACCTGCAAAAAGCAGCCAAAGTAATTTCTTATCCCATTTCCATCCTCATAAATAGAACCATTAAAGAAGGAATAGTTCCAGACATCTGGAAAATCTCCCATATTATCCCCCTACACAAAGGGGGTACCTCTAATGATTATTCCAACTACCGGCCAATAGCTCTATTATCACCCCTAGGAAAGATTATGGAAAAATGCATTCACCAACAACTTTTAAACCATTTATCTCAACACAACATCATAGCAAACTGTCAGCATGGCTTTAGACCATCCCATAGCACCACAACTGCCCTATTATCCTTTACAGATGCCATTAATAGAAATTGTAATAACAACAACCTCTCTTCTGCACTCTTTATTGACCTGTCAAAAGCATTTGACATGGTAAACCATACCCTTCTTATCAACATTCTTGAATCCCTTTCCCTTGACTGCCTGGCAATTCAGGCAGTTCTTTGGGAAAATAATATATCATCCCTTCTACCTGTCACACTCAGTGTCCCTCAGGGCTCTATTCTAGGTCCACTTCTTTTCTCACTGTTTATCAACGACCTCCATGTAGCCATTCCACAAGCCACCTGCATTCAATATGCAGATGATTCTACACTAATATGCTCAGCAAACTCCCCAAATGATCTACATTCTCTTACTCAGAATGTTTTCAACATAGTTGAAACATGGTTCATTAAACGTTGCCTCCTGCTCAATGCCAAAAAAACTAAACTCATCTTCACACCCACCAGCAAATCCTCTCCCATAGAATTCTCTGTCATCTCCAATAATGGCAAAAGTATATTTCCCGATTCTACCACTAAATTGCTAGGAATTACTATTGACAATAACCTTACATTTGACAGCCACATAAATAACACCATCAAAACTGTCAATAGAAAAATAGGCTCCTTATATAGAATTAAACCTTTTCTAACACCAATAGCCAGAACTAAGAATGCACACTCCCGTTTAATTTCAACTCTTCTGTATGCCTCACCAATGTACACTAATCTAAAGAAAAATAATCTCATCAAACTAGCTAATTCCTATAATAACATTGCCAGATTTGCCTCCGGAAATCCTTTTGGAACTCACCATTGTCTGAATCTAACGCAGCTAGGCTGGCTTGAATTTCAAAACCAATTGAAACTCTCCCAACTCACCATTGTCCACAATATATTTTATAAACCTAACAGCACCCCTATACTTTCCAATCTCATTATCCCCTACAAAAATCTAAATTCTCTTCGCTCTTCCAGCAAACTTCTTGCTAGCATAAGCAAGTCTTACAACATGGCTGGAGTTTCACTGTTTTCCAACTCTGTGGGAAAAAACTGGAACTTACTACCTAATGACCTAACTTTAATTTCTTCACTGCCTCTCTTTAAACAAAACCTCAAAAGACACCTCAAATCAAACTGGCTATGCCCCTGCAGCAACCCTGATTAACCTTCTCCTTCACTACAAATATTTCTTCTCTTGAACCTCTACCTATTTCACATTCTTTGCAGTAGGACTGTAACTGGTTTACAGAATTCAACATACTGATGTAATCAATCCTGCTTAATGCTCTGAAAATCTCTATCCTGTTAATATGCTGATAGTCTACATGTATCTCACTGCATATTGAATTATCCTATACATATTGTCACCTCTACTATTGTAAATGCCTACATTACTCTAGTAATACTGCTGTAATTTATTGTATTTTAATTACTTCCTGCTTTTTGAATAATCTTCTATTGAAATCCATTTGTTTATTATGTATTAATATTGATTTTTAATTTTTAACTGTTTTTTAATTATTTTTTAAATTTTTTAAATGTTTTTTTTTTTAATTTTCAAATGTTTTTTAATTTTTTAATTTTTAAATGTTTAAATTTTTATTTTTGTTTCACTGGAGCTTTTCTCCCTGGGCCTCTACTGAAAATGGAAATATACCCAGTTAGACTAGCCCAGTTAACAAATGTAAAATAAAATAAAATAAATAAATAAAATAAATAAAAAGGTATATACACAGACAAAAGGTATTAGTAGCCATACATATGTAGGAGTAGTGTGGAAGTACTGGGTGCAAAGTATATCCCTCAGCCACAAGCCCTGTAACTGGTACCTGTAAAATGTGCAGTGTGGCAACCAGTCCCACAAATGCAAATACTTACATTAAATATATACCCACTCACAGTTCAAAGGACATGACACGACATACAGGTATGCATACACAGAAAACCTTTATTTGTGTACTATACAATAATGTATGTCATTACTTACAACACATGAAGTCTGACATATGTAATCAGTGATGAATGCAAGGTCTAGGGTTGCCACCTTTTCAGCAGCAAGCCAAAGTGGGACATGGGGGTGTGGCCAATATTATACTGGCCACACCCTCTGCCATGACATCACCACAGGAGCGGTGAAGAAGATGCTGTTATGGGTATGACGGATGGCTGCTGGAGTGGCTAGCTAGCTGGCTGCTGGAGTGGCTGGTTAACTGGCTACTGGAGAGGCTAGCTGACTGACTGGCCGGCTGCTGGAGTGGCTAGCTAATTGGTGGGAGTAGCAGCTGGATGGATGGCTGGCTGCATGAATGGATAGGTGGCTGGCTGGCTAGATGAATGGATAGATGGCTGGCTGGCTAGATGAATGGATAGATGGCTGGCTAGCTAGATGAATGGATAGATGGCTGGTTGGCTGAATGGATGGATGGATGGCTGGCTGGATGGATGGATGGATGGATGGATGGATGGATGGATGGATGGCTAGATGAATGGACGGATGGCTGGCTGGCTAGATGAATGGATAGATGGCTGGCTGGCTGGATGGATGGATAGATGGCTGGATGAATAGATGGCTGGCTGGCTGGCTGGATGAATAGATGGCTGGCTGGCTGGATGGATAGATGGATGGATGGATGGATGGATGGATGGATGGATGGATGGATAGCTGGAGTGGCTAGCTGACTGGCGGGAGTAGCAGCTGGATGGATGGCTGGCTGCATGAATGGATGGATGGCTGGCTGGATAAATGAATAGATTGCTGGCTAGATGAATGGATAGATGGCTGGCTGGCTATATGAATGGATAGATGGCTGGCTGGCTAGATGAATGCATAGATGGATGGCTGGCTGGATGAATGGGTGGCTGGATGGATGGATGGATGGATGGCTGCATGAATGGATGGCTGGCTGCATGAATGAATGGATGGCTGGCTGGCTGCATAAAGGGATGCATGGCTGACTGGCTGGCTGCATGGATGGATGGATGGATGGATGGATGGATGGATGGATGGATAGATGGCTGGCTAAATGGATGGATAGATGGCTGGCTAAATGGATGGATGGATGGCTGGCTGGCTGAATGGATGGATGGATGGCTGGATGGATGGATGGCTGGCTGAATGGATGGATGGATGGCTGAATGGATGGATGGATGGCTGGCTGAATGGATGGAGGGATGGCTGGCTGGATGGCTGGCTGAATGGATCGACGGATGGCTGGCTGAATGGATGGACGGATGGCTGGCTGGAAGAATGGCTGGCTGGCTGCATGAAGGATGCATGGCTGACTGGCTGGCTGCATGAATGGATGGGTGGCTGACTGGCTGGCTGCATGAATGGATGGCTGGTTGGAAGAATGGATGGATGGATGGATGGATGGCTGACTGTCTGGCTCATTAAAAAAAAATCTCTCTCTCTCTCTTTTTTTATTTTTAGCGGCTGTAGAAGCACTTAAAACAAAGCGCTCCTACAACCGCGATCTTTGCAGTGCTCTTCCTGCCCCAATCCCCACCCCTTTCATGAATTGCAGCCAACTGCAGCACGAATTACAGCACCCGGACCTAACAGGCAGCAGCTTTGCCTGCAGGTCCAGGTTGGTGACATAACTTGAATTGCCGTGGAAAAGCCGGAAGTAATTGCGGCTTTTCCACGGCAATTCAGTGCGATTGAAAAGCAGGACTTAAGTCCCACTACTTTCCACAGCAGGCAACGGGATGAGGCAGCTCAACCCGTGAGTGTCCCGCTGACAACAGGACGGGTGGCAACCTTAGCAAGGCCCACACAAAACAGTAGATGGAAACAATGTGGACATATAACATACTATGCTGTCCAGGCCAAGGCCTTCAATTAGTACAACAGTAGACAAAGGATTTGTCTTCAAGATAGGTAACAATCAACAATTACTGATGTATTTCAGCAGCCTCCAATTACACCCTGTAGTCAAGCCCTAGGGGGGAATGTAATAGTTGTGGTAATGTCAATGTATTGGTCACATGTATGGACCCTGACCAACATATTTTGTGGGAGTCCACGATATGACTGGGATGGTAGCAGGAATGCTAGCAGTAAATAATGATAGGCCATTACCCAACAACCCCTAACTGTATCACAGCAGGACAAAGCCTGTCATATATGTGGAGGCCAGAAGCAGGCACACAGGGTCATACTTGCAATATTGCTGTTACACATCCTGAATATTGCTGGTGTTACAGGATTTGTTGCAACATACCCTTATGCAGGAATACGACATCAGAAACAGAAATGGATGTAGCTATGTACTGATAGCACGCAACAGACAGACTGCCAGTGATACATGTAGGGCAAGACCTGTGTAGTGCACAGACCAAACCAACCACACAATCCACTGGCCATCATGTGGATAGGCCCACTGTTGAGAGCTATGCAGACAGACTGCATTCCATCCTAAACAACTATGTACACACAAACACTGTAAGACCAGCAATATACAATGCACATATGAACACTACTCACTCTGTCTGTAGGTCTGGAACCCCACACGAATGTGTAATTGGCCTCTTTAATTCCTGCTGTAAGAGGTATTGCAAAACTGCTGTCTATAACTGTTGCCCACATACAAAAAGATTGTCCTCCATACTGGAAAGGTTAAGGGACAATGCCCACATGAGTCAGTATTTTATAGTACTGGGTTGCCATGACAGTGGTTATCTGAAGTACTACACAGCAGGCTGCATGCAATTAGCAACTGTTGCACACTGATTGTACTCTTTTGCAACCTGTGATACAGTTTTACAAAATTTCAGTAATTCTATTTTATTTTGATTTCCACATCGAAAAAAAAAAGTGGGTGAAGATATTGTGCAGATGCAGACTGACATACTCCTGCTAAAAAGGGACATGTACTCTTCATTGGATTGCTCATCTGATTTAAGCTTTGCATGCAAGCAATTTTTAAAACCATGTATGTTGTTGCAACATTCTCCCACTCACATACATGTAACTGTATTTACTCTGTAACCTAGCGGTCTTTTCACATAGCCAACAATATCAGAGTGTAGTCTGCTGCTTTCATTCCCATTTGATAAGGGTTTACATCAGCAAACTCAGTCAGCCTCACTAACCATACAAGTAAATGTATTCATTTTAAACCGGCTACTTGCATTTGATGACATGAGAAACTATAGTCATTTTGCTTGTGTCAATTAAAACTTTTGTTTTACGTGATTCCACATATGTTTTTAATGCAATTAGACAGCAGTACTCATTTGGCTTATATGAATTCGAGCTTTGGGTTAAGTCTGTTGTGCGGTACTCTTGTGGGAACTGTATTTTAATGTCAGTCATCACTTGTGATCTGAACATCTGTATTACTGTTCTCTTTTCTCAATTCATTGTATGATTAGTACAGTAAGATAAGTTCTATGTTGCTTTTTCAGTGATTTAACTAGCAGATTATTAGATGTGCCATTCTGTTTCTCACATAACATTTGAGATTTGGCCACTGTATGCTGATTTCCTATACAACTAGAGTTTAACTACACTGAGAAACACGTTGTACCCTCCTGTTACTGCCTTTTTTTTGTCCTAACTTTACTGGTATTCTACTCTGTATAATTTCTGTCCAGTTTATATTCCTCTGTGAAGAACAGTAACTGTGCTCTACCCCACCTGTCTCTTCTCTGAAATGCCATTCTGAAAAAGCCTATACCTTCATTTTTGCATGCCTCCAGTTCACACCTACAACTCCTTATGACATCCAGACCATTTTTTGGATTATCTTTCTTAACTAAGTGACTACTAATAATAGACTGTATTAGAAAGGACATGTAGTTATCGACAAAATGACACCAAGATTTTTAATCTATGATGTATTACAGCAGAGAAATTAACTGTCACTTATTATTCATATGTTCATATTTGTGTTCATATTTTCATTCCTGTGAGCCCTACATGACATAGTGAGGGGTATGGTGTGATATGCCATGGTGGGAGACATGAAAATTCACTGTCCATGTCCTTTTATACCACACTGTACCTGAGATATTGCAGTCGTTTGTTAGCAATTATGAAAATAAATAATATTTCCATATGTACTTAATACTTCAGAAAACAAGTGACTTACAAAGTGTCACATGACACCAGGTTGCATTGTAAATTATATATATCTTATGTAATATCTATTGGTATTTATATTGTCAGTTATACAAATAAGGATATGCTTCACATTTCTGTAAATATCCTAATAAACTTGCAATGCTAGAGGAATTTCTTGTTATATGAAAGCTTATGTCTGGCTAACATACACTATATAACTAGTCTGTACAGATTCCAAGATATGTCAATTTGTTTATGAAAGTATAGCAAATATATAATTTTGGCTTTGTATGCACTGTAATATAATATATATGGGAAGACTATGAATTTACTATTATTTCTGTAAAGAATACTTTTTACTGATAACAGTGCTGTTTGTACAGTTTTAATAGCCTTTATAATTCACAAAATATTTACATTTGTTTATCTAATGCTTTTTAAGTTTATTTTTCAGAAAATACTTTGGAATGCAAGATGGGTGTACACTGCTAGAGGTGTGACATTCCACAGCACTTAGGTGTTTGTGAGTTAAAACATGTAACGCCATTGTAAATGTAATGGATGGTTCTTTCAGCTGTACATCTGAGCATGGAGAGTGGCATTTCTTGCCATTTCTAACCCCCCCCCCCACCAATGAGACAGTTTTTGCCATGTAGTAAGCTTTACTGTTTGTAGAAGACTAAAAAAAACTGCTCTCGCCTTCTTCCTCCTCTCTCTTCTATGCACCCACACGCGTGATCTCATCTTGGTCTGTGACATCAACAGGACTTGTTGGCGGGACACATTTGTGTCCCAGAGACTCCCCCTTCTATGGAATACACGCTCTCTCCACATCAAGCAGAGTACCTCATTAACCCTTTTTAAGTGCAACCTGAATAACTGGATGAGGAACAGAGAATACACCCCTGGGAGTCTACCTGTGTCCCTGCTGGACAGGGGCATCGGGAGATGACTTGTCAGAACATGGGCTAAATTCTCAATTAGGTTTGTAAGAGCCTCAGGGCCAATAGCCTAATAACTTCTATTATCCTATAGTTTTCCAAAGTTTCTCTTCTAAGACCCATGTGTACACTAAACTGACACAGACTGTTTGAGTACAGCTAATGCTTTACACCTGCCCACTAATTCCTAACCACCCCAGAGATTCACAAATGTATTCCAACTCCTCCACATCCCCCTTTTGTGCAGCCTTCAAATCCTCTTAAAGACATATAACAAAACAATTAGAATCCGTGCTAAAGCATACACCAAAACAATTAAAACCTGCTGCAGCATTCAGCGTAATAATCCAGTTGTACTACCAGATTCCACTGCTCCTTCCAGCTCGTCATCATTATTACTTACTAATATTACAAACCAAACAGACTAGCCTTGCATTTCAAAACATACTTATTTTACATTTATTTTATAAAAGACTGGCAAAACATAGCTCATTGTCAGAAATACTTACAATTCATATACAGTTTGTCATAACCATTTCCCTCCCTTCAGTCAACTCTCATGCAACCAAACATAAATGCATCGTTGGTCTCCCACTAGGGAGCTCACTAGCCCATTACAACATCACGGAAATAATTATTCAGAAACATCACTTCCTATAACCACGACATGATTATCGACATCCACACATTCTCATCTGCTAGTACACCCACCTCAGCTGGTACCATTCACAACTTCTCCAGTCGTCACCCAGCCAAAAAAAATCAGGACTGTCTTCAAGACAAATGGTACTCTAAGTTCTTTCCTGTTTTTACTCTACTGATGTTATTAAGAAATAATGGGCACAACCCAGCACCAATCACCAAAACTGAGACCCATACCTTCCCCTTCTCCCCTCCAGACCTCTCTCAATGCTGCCTTCTATTAATGCAGACAACATCAACAACAAACTAGAATGACTGGGTACCTTTTTTTAATATCCCACTCCCTAACACTGTTGCTATCACAGAATGCTTGATAAAATGATTCTACCCCACTCATACACTTCCAGATCCTTGGATACAAGTTAAATCATAGATCAGCAACTAGAATGGCAGAGGTAGTCTTGATCTTTTTCAAATCATTCTTGTCCCACAGTTACAGTTACAAACTGACCACTGTAAAAGATATGACACCAACTGGTTAGATCTTAAAATCTCACTATATAACACCCTAGACCTAAACTTAGCAGTTACTTACCTCTTCCCTTCGACTACCCATGCAAAAACATAATGAGTGCTTCCTCCAACTTCTCACACAAAGGCATGATGGGTACTCAAATCCATTAGTATAGCAATCCTTCCAATAAAAGCATGATCATTTATTTATTGTCTGTTGACTGGGTTAATTCCAGTAAGCAAGTAACCTCTTTTCAGAGGAGACCCAAGCTGTTATCCATACTACCAAGAAAAATTTCAACAGTGCATCAGGTAACCTCCACTACTCTTTTTGGTAAGTGCCACAGGTGTCTTACATCCTCCTGAGCTACCACCAACTCAAACAGGTAGCATACCAGTTTAACATTTCATCTAAAGGGCATCACACATTCAAGGATGCAGCATCACTCGACTGCTACATTGCAGTGTCAGTAATCTGAAATTTAATCTGATCACCCGAGGTGGGAATAGAACACACAGTCTTCTGATCTTCCAGCATCAAAGGCAATTGGGATACCTTTTGAGCACTGACACTGATACTAATATCATGGAATGTTTCAACAATAACCTGCTAGTCAACAGGAGCCTAAGCACATATGACTGGTTGACTGATCTAGACCTGCACCAAATCATTACAGAAATCATTCATCCCAAGTTCATTTCTGATAAGCATACCCTTCTAGACTTAGTAGTAGCTAATAGTCCACACCATGTTACTGACATTACCATTCTTACCCCTCATTAAGTGACCACTGCCCAATTCTTTTTAAAATTCAAAGATCTATAAACCATTGCTACACCAACATATTGTGTTTTGGAACTAAAACCAGAATGCACATTGCCAAACTGGATATATTACTCATTCACTTAATTAGACTGGTCACCAAATTTTCAGCACAAAAGACTAAGACATATCACCCCTGACACTTACAGCCCTACTGCAAACACTACAAATAATTGCTTCCCTTAAGTCTTTATTAAAACTAAGTGATGAAACCTGGATACCATGGAAACAGTCCAACACGTCAAAGCTAAGAAAACATTTGTTGAACCTTTATAAACTATTTGTTAATAGTTCTACTACACAGAGAAAGGCAAGTACGTGTTTTCACCATGTCCTCAGTTATTTGCTGATGACAATAAGCACATAAGTATCAATCTGCAAAGTCTCTCCACTTAAACTACTCAACAGGTTAAAAGACCTTTGATAAAATTGCTTAATATTGAGTGTATTGTTTGCAGTGATTTTAGTATCACATTAGCGAGTATATTTTTCTATAATTAGTTCACTATAATTAGTTTATTGGGTCTTGCTGGTGGCAGACGAAGGTTTCCAGCCTAGTTATTTTGTATTACAATTTAAATACTCACTAGCAAGTCCACAATGACATTATTTGAAAACTAAACTCCAAGCAATTATAGTTACCCCTGCCCCCAGAGTCATCCTTTTCAGTATTATGGGCTAGCAATCCCTACAACTTATCGAGACAGCTGAATTTAGATGGCTATCTTGAGACAGTGTAAGAAATGTCTCATGCTCTCTATCACCTATTACTCAAAAAGCATAGCACAATGTGTGAGAGATGTACATATACAACATCCTTGGAGGAAAAATCTCACATGCAATAAACTCGGACACCAAAATCTTCAGCAGTACACCACACGTCACACCTGTCAAAGACAATTACAATTCACATAATCCATTAAATGCTGAGGTTCTAAAGATTAACTTGACAAAACCTCAAAACAAATTAAGCCTACTTCCTCACAAAACACAAGAAGTCCCAAAGTCACAGATGCTGAGTTTGTAAGGTAGGCATCGACCCAACCAAACATTCTTGTTATAGGTGACTCAATTTTAAGACATACAGAAGTACGTCTTACCAGACTGAGCAAGGAAAGATTGACAGTTGCTTGTCTGGTGCCAGGATCCTTCCCTAGGACTTGACCCATTTGTTTGGGATTTGGGAACTTATGTGGACAAAAACATAACTGTTGAGCAACATGATTCTGATGCTGTAAGAAAGTCCTTCTAAATTGCACAGGTCCCCCTTTACTCAGCCCTCATTAAGACAGTCACTGAATATTATGCCCCCTTTAGCATGTATCTGTCCAGACACATGCAACAACTGGAGCACCTTACTGAAAGGATGCAAGGCCTACAGAACATGTCCTACATGGACTAATTCCAAACCCTGTCACTATACTCAGCATACCTCTCAATTGTCCAAATGTTTACAGAATGTCCAGATTTTTGCCACATATTTTTGGTCTTTTACTAATAAAATTGGTGGTTTTCTGGCAAATTATCGAGGATTGAAGTCACTAAATAATAATCATGACAGACATTTCAGTTTCAGACTTTGCATCCTTCAGAAAATATATAATAATGCAAAACCTGTTATTCTAACAACATTCTATATTTATAGGAGCAGTATTTAAAATCTGTCCCTATTTTGAGCATTTGTACCCCCACTATTTTTGGCTTTGTCCAGATTTCTTGTGCTGAGAGCTTGAGAGGTATGATACTCAGTATCCTACAGACTAAGAGGTGACCTGTGTCTAGCATACAAGGCATCCTCTGACCCATTACTGATAGATTTACTGTACATCAGCAAGTCAAATGGCATAAGAGATACTTGGTCTATGGATTTTAGCCTCTTCTGCAACATCAACAGAATTGTTTGGAAGGAGAGGTATACTTGTCAAGGGATACTGCTGGACTGAAACAGACTCCCCATCCACATAAAAAAAAAGTTTATTCCTGTCCATTTTCAACCACAACTTAACTCTATAGATGGGAAACAGAAAAATGTATCCTAGGACTGCTCCCTGTACCACTAATGGACAGAGACAGCTCCTAAATGCTTTACCCCATGCACGGGTCCCCTTAAATTATCTATAGTATAATCCCAGTTATTCTTATTAGGGATAATATTTAATTATCAACCATGGGATGGGTAAGGCCAATCTACAACCAATTAAAATAGGTTATTTTGAGCAGGAAAAAAACTGGTTAGGCTTAAAACGGCTAGCAAAGGCAGCTAGCCTAGTACTTAATTATGAACCTATGATCTACCCAAAAAAGTATTAAGGCACACCTATGACCCTAAGGGACAAAAAGCTATTTTCTTCTGGGGTAATCAACCCCCCTCCCCTTTTCCTGCTCTCTCTCCTCCTCTTCTCTATCTCAGCCTCATCAACTTTTCTCATCAAAGCAACTGAAATGAAGGAAAATAAAAACATAAATTCCAGCCTACCAAAATATGGTCTCCCTGGCTGACATCACCTCCACCCATGGTTTATAACAGCCTTTGCCAAATACCCCCCATTAAAGCCATATTCAACCTCTGCAGAAATATATTCTCCAGTACTTGAAAAAAGATAAACATAAGTAATACATTCCAAAACTAATAACCTACTCTGCTTTTCAAACTTTCAAGTCCAGTTCTGTAATTCTTGCTGTAGTAGAAGTCTTTCAGATGCTGGCCTATAGTCACCTCTCAGCTTATATCGCTGAGCAACACTGCCTTTTCCCTTACCAGCAGTGTAGTACGATCATATGGTTTCAGTGAATAAATATTCAAACAGAGGAATGTGCTCTTCAGCCAGTTTGTACTGATTTGCCACTAATTTGCTAGAAAACCACAATTTTATGATAAACGGACCCAAAATACGAAGCACAAATCCGGACATTCTGTGAAAATCATGTACAGTTCATAGCCCATGCCATACCTCTCATCCTCTTAGAGCAAGAAATCTGAACAGAACCTACTGGTAAGCGGTTACCAACTGCTCCTGACAGTACAAGTTTTCTTTTTACAATGATTGTTCACTGTGGATATTGTAGAAATGAACCACAGTGAACGATCGTTCTAAAAACTAAGCTATTAATGAATGGAGTAGTGTCAAAGCAGGGAAGGAACCTCTTAGAGCAAGAAATCTGGACAATGCCTGAAATAAAGGGGGTACCAACCACAATGAGAGATAGCTCCAGAAATGAAGTATTAATTCATGGAGTAGTAAGTAAACAAGGTAGGAGCAATACCGTACCTCTCAGCCTCTTAAAGCAAGAAGTCAGAAAAAATGCCTACAATAAAGCAAGGAACAACTGCTCTGGACAGTCAATGTTTTTTTACAACGATCGTTCATTGTGGCTACTGTAGAAATCAACCACAATAAATGATCACACTAAAACTAAATTAGCATTGTAGTGATTATTTGCAAATCAGGGAAGGAACCCTGCTGTACCTCTTAGAGCAAGAAATTTGAACAATGCCTGAAATAAAGAGGGAAACCAACCACAATGAGCTATCTCTCCAAAAACTGAAGTATTAATTCATGGAGTAGTTAGTAAACAAGGTAGGAATAGTACCGTACCTCTCAGCCTCTTAAAGCAAAAAATGCCTAAAATAAAGCTTACAACGATCCTTCATTGTGGCTACTGTAGAAATAAACCACAATAAATAAGCACACTAAAAACTAAATTATCATTGTAGTGCTTATTTGCAAAGCAGTGAAGGAACCCTGCCGTACCTCTCAGCATCTTAGAGCAAGAAATCAGGACTTTTTAAATACTGATCTTGCAAACTTAGAAAGTTGATAGAATAACAGGTTTTGCATTAGTTTACCACTAATATGAAAAACGGACTGAAAATATGAGACAAAAAATTGAACAGTCTGAGACAGGACCATAAAACCAAGCTGTAGTTGAGACCGGGAGACAAAATAGGATTGGGTGTGAAACTATACAGGATATTGAAAAGAAAAAGGACACTGTGGGTGAGGAAAGTGAGTGATGTGAAAAGTAGGCGTGGCATTGGTCAGCTTTACTGTGGACCCAAATTTTAAACGCTGGGATTGTCCCTTTAAAATATAAAAACTTTTAATTGGAGTTTGAAAGTTTTTAGATCGGTCACTCTTATAAGTATTTAATTATATTTTTTACAATAATAACATGTTTAGTACAGTTTGTCAATGTATGGTAAAGTTTGTATTTCTTTAAATTTTTAATGGAGTTCCATGAGAACATTTGTTGATTGAAACCAGAAGTGATGTCAGTTCATGTTTGTCATTTAAGTGGGTATATTTATGGGGTTTGTTCTGAGAAAGTTCTTAATAAAAGAATGAAAGCGCTAAACATTATTTTGGTGAAGTGTCTAATTGTGCCTTTGTGGATTTTTCCAAGTGTTCCTTGTTTTGGCTGCTTTTTCTTGGTTTGAAACAAATTTATTGCCTACTTTACAGAGAAGTTCTTCCACTTTACTTTTCTTTGAAGCTTTGAAAAAGAAGAAAGGGCAATGTGCAGATGTAGAAGGGCAAACTGGATCAGTAATGTCAAAAAATGAATGTTGTTGGAAACGTTATGTCTAATGTTATGCAGGAATGAAGCACTTGAATTACAAATGGTATTACCTTTTGTGAATATTTTATTGTATGCCAATGTTTTTTATGCAGGTCCAGAAATTTTTAGGGTTACCAAGATGTGTGGCTTGTAGTTGTAGGTTCATAGTTAAGTACTTAGCTATCTGCACTTGCGGGCCATTTTAAGCCTAGACAATTTACCTTTTTGCACTCAAAATAACCTATCCCATGTTGTTATAGATTGCTCTTACCCATCCCATGATTGATAACTATATATTTTTCCTAATAAGAATAACAGAATTTATACCATGGATAATTTAAAGGGACCCATGCATGGGATAAAGCACTTAGGAGCTGCCTCTGTCCATTAGTAATGTGCGGGCAGTTCTGGGGAAAATTTTCTGTTTCCCATCCCAGATCTAGGATATACTTGAAAATGGACAGGTATGAACTTTGTTTTATGTGAATGGGGAGTCTGTTCCTCAGCAGTGGTATCCTCTGCAAAATATACCTGCCCCTCTAAACTGTTCTGTTGATATAGCAGAAGAGGTTTAGATCCCTAGACTGGGTATTTCTGCTGCCATTTGACTTGCTGATGTGCAGTGAATCCATCAGTAATGGGTCGAAGGATGTCTTGTATGCAAGACACAGGTCACCTCTTAGCAGTCTGTACGATACTGATTATAGTGACAGGGCTTTGAGTCAGCCCATGCAGGACATGTTATTTAGGCCTTGTATTCTTTTTGTTAGGTACCTCTGTGGGAGTTCCAGTTGTTATTTATGTATACATGCCAAAGGGGTGTTATAGTCAATGACTGGCATAATGGGGGCTGAGCAAAGGGAGAAAATAGCACCCCTAGGCCTAGACATAATCATTTTGTTTATAAGCTGTCCAAAATACTGAGCTTTAGCTGCGCTGGTCCTAACTGTAGTGGAATGTTTCAGTTCCTAATAATTATGGAGTTTTGTGATATTCTGCAAGTCAGTTCCCCAAGTGTTCCAGGCATTATTTAACATGAGTGCTCTTACATCTGCTGCTATACAACAAACATTGGTCCATTTGACCTTTCTTTTTCTTGTGATAATAGCCTATCCTAGACAGAAGAAAGTCAACTGCAAAGAGCTGCTAGAACTGAAGTAGGCTTAGTGTATCTGTAGCAATGAAATGATTATAATTCAGATATAACTACAATTCCAGAACTGCTTTGAAAGGAACATGCAATTGAGACGTGGTGTAGGCTTGATAGATTTTAGAGATTAATGCCAAAGGATTAGGCAATGGCTAGTTAGGTCACTGAAAGCACGGATATATATGCAAGCTAATATGGGATGGTGAAAGCACGGATATATATGCAAGCTAATATGGGATGGTGGTAATACCAATGATAAATGATAATGTTTCTAAGTAGGGTTTAGCCTAGTCTCTTCTCTAACTATTCGAGTCATGCTGTGTGTACTAAGAAATGTACTAAGAAGTCTTAGTCTTGATAACTTCTACTTTATTGTACTTTTCTAGTTGGTTAACATTCCCACAAGTGATTAACTTATTACAAACGATTAGCATTAGTTGTAGAAGTTGCTCCTAAACTGGAATTGGAGGGCGGTGCTATATGCACTGTAGCAATACTGATGGTTTTGTGCCCCCCCCAGATGTATTTGAATGAGGGTCTAAGTGGGGTCTGAGTTACACAGTAAGTTACTTGTTAATAACAGGATTGGTGAAAATTACAGTCATTTCTAACTACAGTTAAAACACCCTGCCTTTTCTAAGACCACCTGCTGTCTGTAGATGCAAAATGATTTGTAGAAAAATGAGCAGCAACTCAGGATGGACCTTTAAACCAGGTTTCCACAATAGTAATAATGTTTGCATTATGACATAACATCCAGGTATCTAACTGTGCCCCTCTATGACTAACTAGATACATAGTTTTAAACCAACAACAAACAGGAGTTTGTCATCCATTTCATTCCTGATTTATTTCTCCTGAAAGCAGTACTGCAATTAATGTAGTAGTGACATGATTCTGCAATCAGAAAATGGTTGTACTAGGTTTGTTTATTACTTAGAATTTGATTATTTGTACACGTTTTGCATGTTACAGGTATAGCAAGAGATTTACAATGTAGCCACCATTCATGACATTTAATCATAAGGTATTGGATGTGTGAAGAATGAGAAATGATGTCTTCGTTCATTATTTGTCTAGCAAGAGAAAAGTAATTACTTTGGATGTAGTATATACATTTAGCAACAGTGTGTGGTGCTCAGAATGCCTTCAACAGACATAATTACACTACATACAAAACTATACTCTTTGTAGCCTCTCACATTTTCTTCAGTTAATCACTGTGCCGTAACATAGGTTCATAGGTTGATACTAGGCTATCTGCCCTAGGGCATTTATAAGCCTAGCCAGAGTGTGTTTGGCTTTCACCACCCTTTTATATTAGTTGACTGTGCCTCTGTATAGTAGGTCACAGAAGATAGTCCTTTTAAGGTTAGTTTACTGTGCCTCTGTCTAGAAGGGACACAGAAGAGATCCCAGGGGTAAATTTACGATCTCCCATCCACTCGTCAAGATTTCTCTTGAAGAGGGTCAGTGAGGGGCTCTGCCTAACATGGATTGGGATTTTGTTCCAGAGTGAGGGGAGCCTCTGAGATATGAATCTGTCCCTCCAGCGTGTCCTATTTATTTCTGTGCTGAGGTTTAAGGCCCTGGAGCATGTAGCTCTAAGGGATTTGGATTTCCTGAGGTGGAGCATGTCCATTAATTCTGGGTTGGACATGGCTTTATACGTCAGGCAAGGATCGCCTCTGAGTAGGTGGTAAGCAACTGAGTAGAGCTGGAGTTTCTTTAGCCGAACTGCATAGGGCATCTGTTTGAGTCCCTTGATCCTCTTGGTGAGGTACTTTTGGGGTCTCTCCAGTTGCTGCAGGTGTCGGGTAAGGTACATCCCAAATGGGGCATTGTATTAAATTATGGGCCTGATGAGTGATGAATAGAGGGGCACAATGACCTCTCTTGATCTAGATGTGAACCCTTTCGTGATAAGATGGGCTATATAGATGGTCTTTCTAACCACTTTGGCAATGTGATTGTCAAAGGAGAGATTACTATCTACTTGGGTCCCAAAATCCCTAATTACTTCTTCTGTACTTAATGGATTACCACCTAGGTGGCAATTTGTGGGCACTTTGCTTTTCCCAAAGGGGATGACTATGCACTTTTTGGCATTTAGCTTTAGGCCATGACTCTGGCACCAGTTATCCGTCTCTGTGAGACCCTTTTGGAGGATGGTTGTGTCAGCCGGAGAGTCGATTATGGCACCCAGTTTGCAGTCATCTGCGAACTTGGTCAGCCATAGTCCTCCTGTGTTAGCCTGTACCTCAGACAAGTATATACCGAACAAGAGAGGTCCCAGGACTGAGCCCTGCGGGACACCACTTGTAACTGGTTTAGAGTCTGACATGGCACCTGCAATTTTGACCATGTGGGTTCTATCCTTGGGCCAGTTTGCAACCCATCTTGTGACACAGGGGTTGATATTTAAGCTGGTGAGCTTATTTATGATGCCCGAGTGGGGAATTGTGTCGAAGGCTTTTGCGAGGTCCAGGTAGGCTATGTGGACTACCTTCCCTTCATCTATGGTCTTGGTAACTGTCTCAAAGAAGTCGACCAGGTTCAAGAGGCAAGATCTGCCCTGAACAAAGCCGAACTGGGTAGGATCCAGAGTCTGGAGGTTCCCAATGTCTTTGTTTATGAGTTCCATGTTGATACGCTGCATAGCTTTGCCGACCAGACTAGTCAGGCTTATAGGGCGATAGTTTCCGGGGCCCGTTGTGGCACCACCTTTGTGGAGCGGGACCACTGTTGCTGTATGCCATTCCTTGGGTACATATCCTATAGTAAGGCTAAGATTGAACAGAGACTTTATGTGACGGTTCAGTTCTTCTTGGAGCTCGTATAAGACACAGCCCGGGACACCGTCTGGTCCCATTGATGCTGTGTTTTTTGCTTTGGAGACGGCAGCTCTCACCTGTGCATCTGTGATGTCAGGCAGGCTACATTCTGTTGGGATAGACATTTGCTCTTTTGGGGGGGGGGGAAGGGGGGGGGAAGTTTGCACTGAATCTGTCTGCCAGGATGTTGGCAATGTCTGTGGGTTCAGTGTATTTTTTGTCATTTTGCACTAACTCAGAGCATATCTGGGAGTTGCCACCCAGATTCCTGACATAACCAAAGAAGGCCTTGTGATTATCTTTAGCGTCTTGTGCAATTTTTCTTTCGAAGCTGGCCTTAGATGATTTTATGAGGGATCGTAGTTTCTTGCTAGTACTGATCAGAGATGCCTTCCCTTTTTGGGATTTTGCTCTATCATGTAGTAGCTTCCTCCTTCTGTTGTATAGCTTATTTATGGCCGGGGTCCACCAGACAGGTCTCCTGCCTTTGGAGGAGTGAGTCTTGGTTTTATTTGGGATAGCACGATCCATGCATTCCTGTAGGTGTCCATAGAATGCGTTTGTAAAGGATTCTGCGGTTTGGGCAGTATTTTCCACTGGCCCGGGGGCTTTGAAGGATTCCACCTCAGTTTTGAGAAGTGTGAAGTTTGCTTTTGAGAAATTCTTCACCGTGGTTTCCTTGGCTGGGGGTGGGGATGGGATATGGATGTCCAGTGAGATTAATTTATGGTCTGATCTTACCAGAGAGGCGTATACCTCTGGTGTGGAACATAGAGTCCCCATGTTGGTGAAGACCAGGTCCAATATGTTTTCCCCTCTTGTGGGAGTGGTGACCAGTTTTTCCATAGCATTTGAGTTTATAAATTCCAGGAACCGCTGGGCGAGGGTGTTGGGGCTTGAGTAGTTTTCCCAGTCAATGTTTGGGTAGTTGAAGTCACCCAATATTATGGTGTTTGGAGAGACCTTCATATTCTCCAGTGTTCTCAGAAAAGCCGAGTGGGGTTCCTGAGTTTGGGAGGGTGGTCTGTAGCAGGCTACAAACTGAAAGGCAGTTTTGCCCACTGTTAGTTGCACATGGATAGTCTCCGATGCTTCGTGCAGTGCCACTAACCTGGAGGTGTGGGTATCTTTGATGAATATGGATACTCCCCCACCTTTTGTGGTTCGGTCTGAGTTTTGGGGCCGAAAAGCATGGTATGAGGTATAACCTGGTAGTGCTGGGGTGCTCTCGGGAGCTTGAACCAGGTTTCAGTTACTGCACAGATATCGATATTCTCCATACTGAGGAGAGCCTCGAGTGCGTGCATCCTGAGGTTTAGACTTCTGGCGTTGAGCAGCATTACCCTTAGTTTTTTTTTTCCTTGTGTTGTCTATGGAGGTGGGTTTGTCTTTTGAGCCTTGCCTAAAAAAGGCACTATGGGGGTGGCAAGAGCCTTAGCCAGTATTCAAAAGCCCAGGGGTGACAGGTGCAAGCTGTCCCTAGTGAAGCAACGTGGCTTGTCGAGCATGTCATCCCTGTCTAACAGACACTGGATCCCCTTTGAATGACACCAATACTTTAGCCAATTGTTAAAATTGATCATTTTGTCTTTATACTGTGGCATCATTCTTGGTGAGGGCAAGATGCTACTCAAGGTCAGGGTCATACCGGCCTGGGCTACATAATCAGAGAGCTCCTCTATGTCTCTTTTCATGTAGTTCAGGGAGGTACGTCTCAGGTCATTCACACCAGCATGGACAATGACGGAGTCATATTTGTACTTGCTTTGGAGTGACCTGAGTGCTTGTGTTATTCCAATAACATAATACAAAGGACTATGACTGGCTCGCCCATCATAACCCGCTTATTATAAGTTCAAGACATGGAAAATTCACCTTGTGAACGAAGCTCAAGAGATTAAACTTGACAACCATGTCAAGAACACATAATAAGGGCTTATGATCGGTGACACAATCATAATACTTTGTAGTGCACTCAGCTTTTAAAAGGGAAGAAAAATCGCTAAATGTTTTCCTGGCTTTCAAAGCCTTAAAATGCTTAGCAAGCACTGTCAGAGCAGTAGTGCAATGTAGTCCATTACATTTACATTCTCCTTTCTTTCCCCTCAACACTCTAGATTTTCTAAAGGATGTCCTGATTATTGCTTTCAGTCATTAAATAATGAGATACACTTGAGCTGCAGAGTTTGCAAGGCAAACATACATCTTGTTATTCATTAACTCTTTTACAGGAAGTTAGGGACATGCTAAGGGTACAGACAGCAGGTAGAAACAAATGTTTTGTTCTGCTGCTATCATCTGCTAGTCAGTACAGACAGATTTTACTGCCTAGCATGGGACCTGACCTTAACAACATAAGCAGGGGGTGCTCAACATTTTTAAGGTCGGGTCACGCACCATTCTGATGCTTAACTGGTTTGTCTTTTTCCGAATATCTGAGCATAATCAGTGTGCTCCATACACTACAATACTGATATTATTTTAGTTTTTTGTTTTTTTTTACAAGATTTCTTTTTCCTACAAAATAATCTTTAAATTGTAGAAGCTATTTGCAGGCCTCGACACATCTCAGCAACATGGGAAAACAAGAATATCTAAAATTTCAAGATCATCTTGATAATGAGGATTAAGACGTACTCTTTTACTGCCCCCCCCAAAAAAAAGACACTGCCTGCCACTGCAAATACACAGCTAAAGCCAGCAGCAATCCTATACCATGGGCATGAGATCTTTATCCAATACTATGTGCTGCTAAGGAAGTAGAATGCAGCAGCTTTGCCCCTTCTCCAGCTGTTTGTAGCATCTCTGACATGATTTACACCATGAGAATAATGACCTCCCCCATTCCAAGCCTTAGGTACTCCTATGTCAGGGACAAAAAGATACTTCCAAAGATTCTCACTTCATCTGCAGATCGCTCTCTGTCCCCAGTGCTCCTCAGACAGCTTTTATCAGCCAGGCATTCATGCAAAGGGCTCTCCATCTCTCTGTTGTCTTCAGAATTCCAACAGCCTTCTTTCTCTTTTTCCTGACTGGCAAGAAGCTAAAAAACAAAATACCAGTTAGAATAGCAAATCTCAGCTGTACTAATTAAACATAATTAGATCTTCATTCAAAATCATGAACATAATATCCCCTGGTGATTCATTCTATTTTCCTGCAATGGTCTCGATCTTTTTGTATCAAGAAGGAATGATGTCTCAAAACCATGGACTCTATTTAAGTACCTTTTTTTTTTTTTGCTCCTTACAGCTATTTGCCCACAGGGGCTCTCCTCATCCAACAGGTCTACTGGGCACTACTTACCTGCCTCACAGTTGCACCAAACACATGCTTAGGGATGGTAAGGAGATTAAGGCACCTAGTGCACCATCATAATGTAAGCTGAGGAGTTTCTTCTATTATGCCCTAACTTCCTTCCCCCATGCATTCACTGTACATCCAGGGGCAGATGTTGAATGCAATCCTATACCATGGGCATGAGATCTCTATCCAATAGTATGTGCTGCTAAGGAAGGAGAATGCAGCAGCTTTGCCCCTTCCCGAGCTGTTTGTAGCCGTAAAATGCAGATGTTCTGGCATGTTGTCCTCCTCTGTGGCAATTCAGCCAACATCTCCCACCTATTCCTCTTAAGGACAATGCCCCACCAATGCTTGCTCTCTGCCTCCACCAGAGATCAACTGCAAGGTGTGCCCAAGTCCCTCCAAGATAGGCATTACCATCCCTCCCTGCCATCACCTCAGGCTTTTAAGCTGCTAATGAAACTCAGCTGCCTACGCCATAGTTAGTGCTTTAGCCCTGTATGCCAAGGCACTGGCTAAGGACACTGCTACTATTTATTTTTGAAAGCAGGCAAATATGAAAACATGCATTTTCTGACGAATAAGACATATTTAACTAGAACACCTATCATTGTTCAGTAAATGAAATCATCACTTTTGTCACAAAATCACAAAATGTGTGAGGGACACAGCAGCATTTTCTCAAAATCAGAAACATTTGAGAGCTATTCTTTTTTGTTTATGTTTTAGACATGAACTACAACTAAATCTATCCTACCATCTAAAGCTCGTTTTTGACTATTGTACAAATAAAGGCATAAACACCTGGTGTGAAACTAACTAGCGTCATTAAACGTTCATAATATGACTTGTGAAAAACATCAAGACTTTTATTGTGGTATACTGCAAAACATAACAGTGATGTGAAACAGGTTAGAAATTGGATTCATAAATGTCCACACAGCACCACACTGGGCAAAGTTCAATTTACCCCCAAGAAGGAGGGTAGGTCAAAACCCACTGCAATGATGCACATACAATAGTGGTGTTTGATGGGACAAAACAGTCAAGTCCTGAGTAATTCTAAGGAGAACACAGCTGTATTGTATAAATAGCTATGTGTAGGCCAATACTGACAGCATCATCTCACAGCGCATACAGTGATGGACAGTGATATAATACTGGAAAACTGAACTATAAAAATAATGTGAACTAACCAATATTGTCCACTATGCAAACAAATGAAACTTACATCAATACTTACGGTACAGTTCATAATATGGGTTCTTAGTAATATGGCAGCTGCACAATGCTAAGGCCAAATTAAAGTCAAACAATCATTTTTGAGTACCCAGCAGCAATGTGGAATATCTTTAATTTGGAGTACTGATAGAAAAGTGCCGTCTACCTGTCATATAGGCTGATGCTGTGTCTGTGTGCTGCTACATACTATATAATAGGGTGATGTACAACTGTTTTCTGAAAGCAAACGTTCCTGCATAATGGCAAGGAAGCTGTAACAATCATGATCTTTACATTTTTAGCAATTGTTAGCAATGGTACTCTAAATGGGGAAAACATAATACCCCAATGACCCATAGGTTGGTAGCAGCATACACCTCCTCAACAACCTAGTTCATGAATCGTTTACAGCATACTAATTTGATTACTAGATTAACAGTATAAACATGAGTCATGCAAGGAGTCTCTCTGACTATTGCCAGCGTCTTATGAGTGCCTGCCATGTTGTTTAGAAATATAAAAATGTGCATCAGTCTTACATCAGGTTAACATATTTGTTAACCTACTGAAGTTATATTACAGAAATTGTTCCAACTAGTATTTATTTTAACCATAAAGGAAGCTTGTCTGTAAAAGGGTTGCCTTCCTGTAAGATCAAGACATAATATAAGTAAATAAACAATGTGGACTTATAAAGTGGTAAAACATGCAAATATCAGTAAAATAAAGTGCAAATACCAATACAATCAGATTGCAGTCAGCACTACTTACATTGCTATCCGACAGTAACAATGTCAGCACTACATCCACCGTTATTCAACAGTGAAAATGTCGGCACTACTTACATTGTTATCCGACAGTAACAATATCAGACCTACTTCCACCGTCATCCAGTGAAAATGTCAGCACTACTTCCACCGTTATCCAACAGTGACAATGTCAGCACTACTTCCACCGTTATCCAACAGTGACAATATCAGCAATACTTCCACCGTTATCCAACAGTGACAATGTCAGCACTACTTCCACTGTTATCCACCAGTGACAATATCAGCACTACTTCCACCATTATCCAATAGTGACAATGTCAGCATTACTTCCACAGTCATCCAAAAGTGACAATATCAACACTACCACTGTTATCCAACAGTGACAATGTCAGCACTACTTCCGCCATTATCCAACAGTGACAATGTCAGCACTACTACCACTGCTATCCAACAGTGACAATGTCAGCACTACTTCCATCATTACCAAACAGTGGCAATGTCAGCATTACTTCCACTGTTATTCAACAGTGACAATGTCAGGACTACTTCCACCATTATCCAACAGTGACAATGTCAGCAGTACTTCCACCATTACTCAACAGTGAAAGCGCTTACCTATACTGTCTGTTGTGGACTATTAAAGAATTTAAAGTGTTTTATCCTACTCTCAGCAACTGACAACTTTTTTGCTGCAGTGACAATATCAGACATACTACCACCATCATCCAACAGTGACAATGTCAGCATTACTTCCACCGTTATTCAACAGTGAAAATGCCAGCACTACTTCCACCATTATCCAACAGTGACAATGTCAGCACTATTTCCACTGTCATCCAACAGTGACAATATCAGCACAACTTCCATCATTATCCAAAAGTGACAATACCAGCACTACTTCCACCGTTATCCAACAGTGGCAATTTCAGCACTACTACCATCATTATCCAACAGTGACAATGTCAGCACTACTACCACTGTTACCCAACAGTAACAATGTTAGCACTACTTCCACCATTATTCAACAGTGACAATGTCAGCACTACTTCCACCACTATCCAACAGTGAAATTGTCAGCACTACTTCCACCATGATCCAGCAGTGAAAAAGTCAACACTACTTCCACCATTATCCAGCAGTGACAAAGTCAGGAATACTTTCACCATTATCCAACAGTGACAATATCAGCACTACTTCCACTGTTATCCAAAAGTGACAATGTCAGCATTTCTTCCATTATCCAACAGTGAAAAAGTCAGCACTACTTCCACTATCCATCAGTGACAATGTCAACACTACTTCCACCATTATCTAACAATTACAATGTCAGCACTACTATCACCATTATCCAACAGTGACAATGTCAGCATTACTACCACTGCTATCCAACAGTGATAATGTCAGCATTACTTTCTCCATTATCGAACAGGGATAATGTCAGCACTACTACCACTGCTATCTACCAGTGATAATGTCAGCACTACTTCTACTGTTATTCAGCAGTGACAATGTCAGCACTACTTTCACGGTCATCCAACAGTGCCAACGTCAGCACTACTTCCCCTGCTATCCAACAGTGACAATGTCAGCACTACTTCCACCATTATCCAGCAGTGACAATGTCAGTAGTACTTCCACTGCTATCCAACAGTGACAATGTCAGCACTCCTACCACCATTATCCAACAGTGACAATTTCAGCACTACTACCACTGTTACCAACAATGACAATGTGAGCACTACTTCCACTGCTATCCAACAGTGACAATGTCAGCACTACTTCCACCGTTATCCAACAGTGACAATGTCAGCACAACTTCCACCATTATCCAACAGTGACAATGTCAGCACTACTACCACTGTTATCTAACAGTGACAATGTCAGGACTAATACCACTGTTATTCATCAGTGACAATGTCAGCACTACTACCACTGTTATTCAACAGTGACAATGTCAGCAATACTACCACTGTTATCCAACAGTAAAAATGTCAGCACTACTACCACCATTATCAAAAAGTGACAATGTTAGCATTACTTCACTTATTCAACAGTGACAAAGTCAGCACTACCACCACCATTATCCAACAGTGACAATATCAGCACTACTACCACTGCTATCCAACAGTGACAATTTCAGCACTACTTCCACCGTTATCCAACAGTGGCAATGTCAGCACTACTACCACCGTTATCCAACAGTGACAATGTCAGCATTACCACCACCATTATCCAACAGTGACAATATCAGCACTGCTACCACTGTTACCCAACAGTAACACTGTCAGCACTACTTCCACCATTTTTCAACGGTGACAATGTCAGCACTACTTCCACCATTATCCAAAAGTGACCATGTCAGCACTACTTCTACCATTATCCAACAGTGACAATGTCAGCACTACTTCCACCATTATCCAACAGTGACAAAGCCAGCACCACTTCCATTATCCAACAGTGACAATGTCAGCACAACTTCCACCATTAACCCACAGTGGCAATATCAGCACTACTACAACCGTTATCCAGCAGTGACAATGTCAGCACTACTAACACTGTTATCCAACAGTGACAATGTCAGGACTACTGTTATTCAACAGTGACAATGTCAGGACTACTGTTATTCAACAGTGAAAATGTCAGGACTACTGTTATTCAACAGTGAAAATGTCAGGACTACTTCCACCATTATCCAACAGTGACAATGTCAGCAGTACTTCCACTGTTATTCAACAGTGACAATGTCAGCACTACTTCAACAGTCATCCAACAGCGACAATATCAGCACTACTTCCACTGCTATCCAGCAGTGACAAGCACTACTCCCACCATTATCCAACAGTAACAATGTCAGCACTACTACCACTGTTAATCAGTGGCAATGTCAGCACTGCTATCCAACAGTGACAATGTCAGCACTACTTCCACCGTTATCCAACGGTGACGATGTCAGCACTGCTTCCACCGTTATTCAACAGTGACAATGTCAGCACTACTTCAACAGTCACTGCTATCCAACAGTGACAAGCACTACTTCCACCATTATCCAACAGTGACAATGTCAGCACTTCTTCCAGCGTTATCCAACTGTGACAATGTCAGCGCTACTTCTTCCGTTATCCAACTGTGACAATGTCAGCACTACTTCCGCCGTTATCCAACAGTGACAATGTCAGCACTACTTCCACCGTTATTCAACAGTGACAACGTCAGGACTACTTCCAACGTTATCCAACAGTGACAAAGTCAGCACTACTTTCACCATTATCCAACAGTCACAATATCAGCACTACTTCCACTGTTATCCAACAGTGACAATGTCAGCAATACTACCACTGTTATCCAACAGTGACAATGTCAGCACTACTACCACCGTTATCAAAAAGTCACAATGTTAGCATTACTGCACTTATTCAATAGGGACAAAGTCAGCACTACTTCCATTATCCAACACTGACAATGTCAGCACTACCACCACCATTATCCAACAGTGACAATATCAGCACAACTTCCACCATTATCCAACAGTGACAATATCAGCACTAATACCACCACTATCCAAGAGTGACAATGTCAACACTACTTCCACCGTTATTCAACAGTGACAATGTCAGCACTACTAATACCATTATTCAACAGTGACAATGCCAGCACTACTTCCACTGTTATTCAACAGTGACAATGACAGGACTACTGTTATTCAACAGTGACAATGTCTGGACTACTTCCACCATTATCCAACAATGACAATGTCAGTAGTACTTCCACTGCTATCCAACAGTGACAATGTCAGCACTCCTACCACCATTATCCAACAGTGACAATTTCAGCACTACTACCACTGTTACCAACAATGACAATGTGAGCACTACTTCCACTGCTATCCAACAGTGACAATGTCAGCACTACTTCCACCGTTATCCAACAGTGACAATGTCAGCACAACTTCCACCATTATCCAACAGTGACAGTGTCAGCACTACTTCCACCGTTATCCAACAGTGACAATGTCAGCACAACTTCCACCATTATCCAACAGTGACAATGTCAGCACTACTACCACTGTTATTTAACAGTGACAATGTCAGGACTAATACCACTGTTATTCATCAGTGACAATGTCAGCACTACTACCACTGTTATTCAACAGTGACAATGTCAGCAATACTACCACTGTTATCCAACAGTAAAAATGTCAGCACTACTACCACCATTATCAAAAAGTGACAATGTTAGCATTACTTCACTTATCCAACAGTGACAATGCCAGCTCTACTTCCACCATTATCCAACAGTGACAATTGTCAGCACTACCACCACCATTATCCAACAGTGACAATATCAGCACTAATACCACCACTATCCAAGAGTGACAATGTCAACACTACTTCCACCGTTATTCAACAGTGACAATGTCAGCACTACTAATACCATTATTCAACAGTGACAATGCCAGCACTACTTCCACTGTTATTCAACAGTGACAATGACAGGACTACTGTTATTCAACAGTGACAATGTCTGGACTACTTCCACCATTATCCAACAATGACAATGTCAGTAGTACTTCCACTGCTATCCAACAGTGACAATGTCAGCACTCCTACCACCATTATCCAACAGTGACAATTTCAGCACTACTACCACTGTTACCAACAATGACAATGTGAGCACTACTTACACTGCTATCCAACAGTGACAATGTCAGCACTACTTCCACCGTTATCCAACAGTGACAATGTCAGCACAACTTCCACCATTATCCAACAGTGACAATGTCAGCACTACTACCACTGTTATTTAACAGTGACAGTGTCAGGACTAATACCACTGTTATTCATCAGTGACAATGTCAGCACTACTACCACTGTTATTCAACAGTGACAATGTCAGCAATACTACCACTGTTATCCAACAGTAAAAATGTCAGCACTACTACCACCATTATCAAAAAGTGACAATGTTAGCATTACTTCACTTATCCAACAGTGACAATGCCAGCTCTACTTCCACCATTATCCAACAGTGACAATTGTCAGCACTACCACCACCATTATCCAACAGTGACAATATCAGCACTACTACCACTGCTATCCAACAGTGACAATTTCAGCACTACTTCCACCGTTATCCAACAGTGGCAATGTCAGCACTACTACCACCGTTATCCAACAGTGACAATGTCAGCACTACCACCACCATTATCCAACAGTGACAATATCAGCACTGCTACCACTGTTACCCAACAGTAACACTGTCAGCACTACTTCCACCATTATTCAACGGTGACAATGTCAGCACTACTTCCACCATTATCCAAAAGTGACCATGTCAGCACTACTTCTACCATTATCCAACAGTGACAATGTCAGCACTACTTCCACCATTATCCAACAGTGACAAAGTCAGCACCACTTCCATTATCCAACAGTGACAATGTCAGCACAACTTCCACCATTAACCAACAGTGGCAATATCAGCACTACTACAACCGTTATCCAGCAGTGACAATGTCAGCACTACTAACACTGTTATCCAACAGTGACAATGTCAGGACTACTGTTATTCAACAGTGACAATGTCAGGACTACTGTTATTCAACAGTGAAAATGTCAGGACTACTGTTATTCAACAGTGAAAATGTCAGGACTACTTCCACCATTATCCAACAGTGACAATGTCAGCAGTACTTCCACTGTTATTCAACAGTGACAATGTCAGCACTACTTCAACAGTCATCCAACAGCGACAATATCAGCACTACTTCCACTGCTATCCAGCAGTGACAAGCACTACTCCCACCATTATCCAACAGTAACAATGTCAGCACTACTACCACTGTTAATCAGTGGCAATGTCAGCACTGCTATCCAACAGTGACAATGTCAGCACTACTTCCACCGTTATCCAACGGTGACGATGTCAGCACTGCTTCCACCGTTATTCAACAGTGACAATGTCAGCACTACTTCAACAGTCACTGCTATCCAACAGTGACAAGCACTACTTCCACCATTATCCAACAGTGACAATGTCAGCACTTCTTCCAGCGTTATCCAACTGTGACAATGTCAGCGCTACTTCTTCCATTATCCAACTGTGACAATGTCAGCACTACTTCCGCCGTTATCCAACAGTGACAATGTCAGCACTACTTCCACCGTTATTCAACAGTGACAACGTCAGGACTACTTCCAACGTTATCCAACAGTGACAAAGTCAGCACTACTTTCACCATTATCCAACAGTGACAATATCAGCACTACTTCCACCGTTATCCAACAGTCACAATATCAGCACTACTTCCATTGTTATCCAACAGTGACAATGTCAGCAATACTACCACTGTTATCCAACAGTGACAATGTCAGCACTACTACCACCGTTATCAAAAAGTCACAATGTTAGCATTACTGCACTTATTCAACAGGGACAAAGTCAGCACTACTTCCATTATCCAACACTGACAATGTCAGCACTACCACCACCATTATCCAACAGTGACAATATCAGCACAACTTCCACCATTATCCAACAGTGACAATATCAGCACTAATACCACCACTATCCAAGAGTGACAATGTCAACACTACTTCCACCGTTATTCAACAGTGACAATGTCAGCACTACTAATACCATTATTCAACAGTGACAATGCCAGCACTACTTCCACTGTTATTCAACAGTGACAATGACAGGACTACTGTTATTCAACAGTGACAATGTCTGGACTACTTCCACCATTATCCAACAATGACCTTGTCAGCAGTACTTCCACCGTTATTCAACAGTGACAATGTCAGCACTACTTCAACAGTCATCCAACAGTGACAATATCAGCACTACGTCCACTATCCAACAGTGACAAGCACTGCTTCCACCATTATCCAACAGTGACAATGTCAGCACTATCACTGTTAATCAGTGGCAACGTCAGCACTGATATCCAACAGTGACAATGTCAGCACTACTTCCACCGTTATGCAACTGTGACAATGTCAGCACTACTTCCAGTGTTATTCAAGTCACAATGTCAGCACTACTTCCACCGTTATCCAACAGTGACAATGTCAGCACTACTTCCGCCGTTATCCAACAGTGACAAAGTCAGCACTACTTTTACAGTTATCCAACACTCACAATGTCATCACTACTTCCACTATTATGCAACAGTGACAATATCAGACCTACTTCCACCATCATCCAACAGTGACAATGTCAGCACTACTTCCAAAGTTATCTAACAGTGACAATGTCAGGACTACTACTGCTGTTCTCCATCAATGACAATGTCAGCACTACTTCCACCATTTTCCAACAGTGACAATGTCAGCACTACTACCACTGTTATCAAACAGTGACAATGTCAAAACTACTACCACTGTTATTCAATAATGATAATGTCAGCACTACTACCACTGTTATCCAACAGTGACAATGTCAGCACTACTTCCACCATTATCCAACAGTGACAATGTCAGCACTACTACCACCATTATCCAACAGTGACAATATCAGCACTACTATCACTGCTATCCAACAGTGACAATTTCAGCACTACTTCCACCATTATCCAACAGTGGCAATGTCAGCATTACTGCCACCATTATCCAACAGTGACAATGTCAGCATTGCTGCTACCATTATCCAACAGTTAAAATGTCAGCACTACTACCACTGTTATCCAACAGTGAATGTCAGCACTATTTACACCATTATTCAACAGTGACAATGTCAGCAGTACTTCCACTATTATCCAACAGTGACAATATCAGCACTACTTTCACCATTATCCAACAGAGTCAATGTCAACACTACTTCCACCATTATCCAACAGTGACAAAGTCAGCACTACTTCCATTATCCAAAAGTGACAATGTCAGCACTACTTCCACCATTATCCAACAGTGACAATGTCAGCAGTACTACCATTGCTATCCAAGAGTGACAATGTCAGCACTACTTGTACCGTCATCCAACAGTGACAATGTCAGCACTACTTCCACCATTATCCAACAGTGACAATGTCAGCACTACTTCCACCATTATCCAACAGTGACAGTGTCCAGCACTACTACCACTGTTATCCAGTGGGAATGTCAGCACTGCTATCCGGCAATGACAATGTCAACACTACTTCCACCGTTATCCAACAGTGACAATGTCAGCACTACTTCCACCGTTATCCAACAGTGACAATGTCAGCACTACTTCTGCCGTTATCCAACAGTGACGATGTCAGCACTACTTCCACCATTATCCAACAGTGACAATGTCAGCACTACTACCACCATTATCCAGCACTGATAATGTCAGCACTACTTCCACCATTATCCAACAGTGACAATATCAGACCTACTTCCACCACCATCCAACAGTGACAATGTCAGCACTACTTCCATCGTTATCCAACAGTGACAATGTCAGGACTACTACCACTGTTATTCAACAGTGACAGTGTCAGCACTACTTCCTCCATTATCCAACAGTGACAATGTCAGCACTATCACCAATACCCAACAGTGACAATATTAGCACTACTACCACTGCTATCCAACAGTGACAATGTCATCATTACTTCCATTTTCCAACAATGTCAGCACAACTATCACTATTATCCAGTGACAATGTCAGCACTGCTATCCAACAGTGACAATGTCAACACTACTTCCACCGTAATCCAACAGTGACAATGTCAGCACTACTTCCACTATTATCCAGTAGTTACAGTGTCAGCACTACTACCACTGCTATCCAACACTGACAATGTCAGGACTACTGCTATTGTTATTCAACAGTGAGAATGTCAGCACTACCACCACTGTTATCCAACAGTGACAATGTCAGCACTACTTGCACCATTATCCAACAGTGACAATTTCAGCACTACTGCCACTGTTATCCAACAGTGACAATATCATCACTACTTCCACTGTTATCCAACAGTGACAATGTCAGCACTACTTCCACCATTATCCAGCAGTGACAATATCAGACCTACTTCCCCCACCATCCAACAGTGACAGTGTCAGCACTACTTCCATCATTATCCAACAGAGACAATGTCAGGACTACTACCACTGTTATTCAACAATGACAATGTCAGCACTACTACTACCATTTCGCAACAGTGACAATATCAGCACTACTATCACTGCTATCCAACAGTGACAATGTCAGCACTACTTCCGCTGTTATCCAGTGACAATGTCAGCACTGCTATCCAACAGTGACAATGTCAGCACTACTTCCACCATTGTCTATCAGTGACAATGTCAGAACTACTTTCACCTTTATCCAACACTGGCAATGTCAGCACCACTTCCACCGTTATCCAACAGTGACAGTGTCAGCACTACTACCACTGCTATCTAACACGGACAATGTCAGGCCTCTACTACCACTGTTATTCAACAGTGACAATGTCAGCACTACTAACACCGTTATCCAACAGTGATAATGTCAGCAGAACTTCCACCATTATCCAACAGTGACAATGTCAGCACTACTTCCATCATTATCCAACAGGGACAATGTCAGCAGTTCTACTACTGTTATCCAACAGTGACAATGTCAGCACTACTTCCACTGTTATCCAACAGTGACAATGTTAGGAGTACTTCCACCATTATCCAACAGTGACACTGTCAGCACTACTACCACTGTTATCTGTCAGTGACAATGTCATCATTACTTCCACTGTTATTCAACAGTGACAATGTCAGCACTACTTCCACCGTTATCCAACAGTGACAATGTCAGAACTACTTCCACTGTTATCCAACAGTAACAAAGTCAGCACTACTTACACTATTTTCCAACAGTACGAACATCAGTGTCACTCGTCTTGTGTACTTGAATAAGATGATGAGGCAGGCATGTTCATTTAAGTAGTTTATTACAGACAAACACATCAAGATGGATAGCAGGAACATTAAACTTATATGAACTGACTAACTACTACTACACACATGCATGCTTACGCCTCGGCTGATCACTGTAAAATGGCACTCTTTCTTGCACGTGTTCAGTACTTATATGGACATGCCTGCTGACTGGAAACCTTCTTATAGGCATATCACACATTCTGTTCTACTACCTCCCTCTTTACTGAGCTGTCTTGCAATGACAATGGCATTTGAATAGGCATGCAAATTATACGGACAATAATAAACAAAACAACATTCATGTCCAGATTGCAGTGTTTCTGGAACTAGGTCTAGAAATGCGACCTGATCTTGTAATGTAATAGGACTGGGTTTAGCAACATAGACAGTCACTAGGGAATGTTCTGCTTTTAGACTCTCGGAGATATTCTCATGAACAGGGATATCTGCTGGAATGTCTGCTGGTATTGGAACATTGGTAAGTCAATCTGAGAATCAGAGTCTTTACTACAAGCAGGATGCTGTAACACTGGCTTAGACACCATAATAAATGCTTCCGATTTTGATGAAATTCCATTCTCTACAATTCCATGATGTACAATTGTGGCTCTTGACACAAACTTTTCACAAATCCAATCCAATGAAAACCTTTTGTTGTCTGCATCCTCACTATCTCCCCTTCTTTTAATGGATTGAGCAGTTTGCTGGTCTTATCATAGTAGGACTTCTGTGACAAATGCTTTTTCAAGAGCTGAGCTTTTGCTGCTTTGTTGTTTTTAGCACGTAGAGCCAACAAATTGCTACTGATTGGTAATGTGGTTCTGGTTTGTCTCAGCATAAGTCTCTGGGTAGGTGAACTAAAATCATTATTGCGAGGAATACTTCTGAGATTCACGAGATTTAGAAAAACATCTATTGTCTCATTTCGGTGTTTTGTACTTTGAACTGCACTTTCAGCCAAGCCGTTTGATTGCAGGTATTCAGGACTACCTGTAATATGAAGAAAGTCCCATGTTTCAGCAAATCTTTTAAACTGTTGACTTGTAAACTGTGCACCGTTGTCAGAAATGACTCTGTGTGGACTACCACGGACAGAAAAATGTCTCTTCAACTTTGCAATGACAGTACTGAACATGACATTAGGAAGTAGGTCAGTCTCAAACCAACCTGAATAAGAGTCTACTAACACCAAGTAATGTTGACCATTCCACTCGAAAATGTCAGTGGCTATTGTCGACCAAGGTAGTTCAGGAATCTGGCTTAACTGAAGTGGCATTTTTGTTGATGTGGTTTAGTGCTTTTACAAACAGAACAAGATGAAAGTTCTTTCTCAATGCCTTTTGACACAGAAGGCCAAAATACTAGACCTCTCACCCTCCTTTTGGCAGAATCAGTTCCTGGGTGGCCACGATGCAAGGTCTTAATATACTCTTGTTGCAAGGATTTTGGAACAATTACTTTTGGATTTTTCATGATGATACTAGCTTCCATCAAAATCTCGTCTCTGTAAGGAAAATACTTCTGCACTTCTATTGGTAAACTAGACTGCTTTGATGGCCATCCTTGACTGATAAAGTGGTTGAACTTCTGGAGAGCTGGATCAGAAGCTGTGTGAGTTCTAAGCTCATCAAGATGTGTGGAAGAAAAATTGCTCGCTTCCAGGACTTCAAAACCAGGTTTCTCATTTTCATGCTGTTCAGTGGTTTGTCTGGACAATCTGGATAAAGTATCAGCAAGATAAAGAATTTGCCTTTTGTGTAAATAAGACTGAAATTGTACTTTTGCAACTTGAGCATCATGCATTGCAACCTCACTGGAGCTGTGTGCATTGGCTATTTTAAAATAGTGACTAAAGGTTGGTGGTCAGTCTCACGTTTGAAAAGGTCGGCCATAAATATAATCATGGAACTTCGAACATGCAAACACAATTGCCAAGAGCTCTTTCTCTATCTGAGCATACTGCATCTCAGTTTGGGTTACAGTTCTAGATGCATAGGCTGCTGGTCTACCCTCTTAAAGAAGGACTGCACCAAGACCACATTTAGATGCATCACAGGAAAGAGTTACTGGTTCATGAATATCACAGTATCTTAAAGTAGGTGAACTGGCAATTTTCTGTTTCAGGACATCAAATGCTCTTTGGTGTTGTTCTGACCAAGACCTGGTTAAATCTTTGCGTGTCAGCTCTCTGAGCAGTGCAGAAAGTTGACTCAAATCTGGAATGAACTTGCCCAAATAGTTGGGCATGCCAAGAAAACATTGTAGGGCTTAGAAATTGTCTGGAGCTGGAATCTCACGAGTTGCTGTTTGCTTGGAATGATCTGGTCATAAGCCTAATTTGTAAATAAATGACCGACATTAGTAACTTTTTGTAGCCTGAATTTGCATTTCTGAGGATTCAGCTTAATATTCACTTCATAAGCTCTTTCCAGAACTTTTATGAGGTATCTATGTTTGACTTCACCATTGCCTGCTACAAGAATATCATCCACTATTATAGAACATGGATAGCCGAAAAAAATTGCTCCATTGCACGCTGAAAGACTTCACTGGCACAATTTAGCCCAAATGGCATTCTCAAAAATCTGTACCTTCCAAATGCTGTACTAAAAGTGGTGAGTAAGATTTTCAGTCAAGCAAAATTTGCTAAAACATACTTTTTGCATCCAAGGCAGAAAAAAACAGTGGCATTAGGCATAAGGGCAGCAACTTCTTTGACTGTGCACATTGGATGATGAGGTTGTTTTAGTGCTTTGTTCAAATCACTTGGATCAATACATATTTTAATATCATCTGTGCTTATCTTATGAGCTACCACTATGGAGGATACCCATTCAGTTGGTTTATCAACTGGGCAAATTCCTCTTTGCTGCACCATTCTGTCTAGCTCAGCCGTGACTCTGTTCTGCATAGCTACTGGAATTTCATTGATGGTCTGATAACTGGGCTTACCTCAGGGTCTAACTTTATGGAGTACACAACTGGGAGTTTGCCTAGTTTGTCTTAAAAAGGATTAGCACAGTCAGAAAAAATAGTCTGGGTAAAATGTGACCGGTTATCATTCAAACTTATATGGTGGGCTTCCTTATTAAATGAAAGCAGTCCTAGTTTCAAACTGTCTCTGAGGCCTAATAATGACTGTACTTGTCTCTTGACTATGTAAAACTGCAAATCATAGCTGTTCCCAGCAGAGTAACATGAAAGTACTACTGAGCCAATGGTTTGAATTTCTTCACTATAAGCAACACGTTTCGCACATTTTGCCAGATTAAGCTTCTCACCAGCACTTACTTTGGCAAATGTTCCTGCTGACATAACATTGCACTTTGAAACAGTATCAACTTTGAGGTCTGCAGATCTCTCATTAATCATAACAGTACAAAATACTTCATTCTTTGCCCACAAATCTACTGCATTGATTGTTTCACCAAGCACAGACACACCATCAATATAAAAAGTAGGGTCACAGCTTTCTAGTTTATCAACATGTCTCTTTGAATGTCCTCTTTTAATAAAAGAATGAGCCTCTTTAAATTTACACAGCCTTTTGAAATTATTGCACTTTAACATTTGTGGCACTGCTGACCAAAAGCTAAGCACTTTTCTCTTTTAGAGTCATGATTACCACCACAATTATGACAGTTGACTATAAGGGTAACTACAGGTTTTGCTGAGTCACCCTTGTGCTACACTGAGTATGTTCTGGATTTTACTGGCACTGCCCTGGAAATTGCTAGAAATGCTCTGGGTTTCACTGAAGCTGACACATCCTTAGTCTTGTATCTTTTAACCACATACTGCATACTATCAACATTAGCAGTGGAATGCACTGGAAGCATGCATTTCTCATTTGTGAGCATATCTGTGTGCTTTTATGTGAGCTCATATATCTGACAAATCTCAATGGCCTTATTCAAAGTTAAATCACTGTCTGAAAGCAAAATCTTTCTAACAGCATCATCTTTAATATCACCGACAAGCCTGTCTTATTAACTCATCTCTCAAATCACCAAATCTGAATGTTTTTGCCTTGTTTATCAAATCAGTTACATATGGTACAAAAGGTTCACCAGGCTTTTGATCCCTTGTGTACAGTAAGTGCCTTTTCACTGTAATATTCATTTGGGGGTTACACATTTCTGTATATTTATGCTTTAAATACTCAGGGTCTTCCCGCTTTTCAGCCGGTACCACTATACAGCAGTTTTCCCCTTCCCCTGCATACACAGCAGGTGCATCTACAAATGAACGCACTTTCAATGGCTTCTAAACCAGCTAAATTAAGCAGAATATATGCTTTTGTACATGCATCTTTGTTAGAAAAAGCAGCCTGCATGAAAATATCAACCTCTTGCTCAAACACTCTCCAATTTTCTGCTATATTGTTATCAAATACAAGCAGACATGGTCTGCAAAATCCTTCTGCCATGAAAACAAATTATGGTTGAACCCAATACAAATATGGCCCTTGTAATTACGTACTGACGTGCACACACCCCAGGTATTTGTAATAATATTCATATGCACAAAAATCTCTTTGAAATGACTGTGCTCTGCAAAATAACTGTACTGTAATATTGCACACACTTGCCAACACGTTGCACACTTCGGATACTTTGAATAACTTTAGTTAAGGTAAGAAAGTAGCACATAGAGAAAAAATACAGTCCCCCCCTTTTTTTTTTATACATTTTATGCAATTCGGATACTGTTTCAAATGTTTTCATAATTATTTTAAATAGTTTTATCAATATGTCACAGTTCCGGAATTTTGTTTAATTAGAAATTCCTTTTGAGCGTTCTAAGTGCTTTGTTTTATATTAATTGAGGAAAAAATCATTTAAGCAAGTTTTAGTTCCTGGATTTCGTTTCTGATGTATTTGCGAGTCGTTTGAGCAGCAGGGATGATCCACTCATATACATTCCCCCAATATTAACTGTGCGCCTCATGGTTTTGACTCTGGATCCCATTCTGACACCATGTCGCTCATCTTGTGTACTTGAATAAGACGATGAGGCTGGGTGTTTGTTTAAGTAGTTTATTACACACAAACACATCAGGATGGATAGCAGGAACATTAAATTTAAACAAACTGACTACTACACACATGCATGCTTACACCTCGGCTGCTCACTAGAAAATAGCACTCTTGCTTGCACGTGCTCAGTATTTATATGCATGTGCCTGTTGACTGGAAAGCTTCTTAAAGGTATATCACACACACTAGTGATCTACAGTCACCACTGCTTACACTGCTAATCAAGAGTAACAATGTCAGCACTATTTACACTGTTATCCAACACCCCTTTCTTCAAGTAAGTGTGACGGAAGAGTTGGTACATTTATTTTGGGTGGGTTGTGGCTGCAGAGGGGCTTGCCCCCCACAAAAGGGATTTTAAAAAGTGTTGTATAGCAGTTTTTTTTCTGAATGCGGTTTCGGGATTACAATCCTTGCTGCATTTGCTTCTGTCCACCCATAGTGGAAGCAAGCGTAGCACCATAAAATAATAGTATAGAAATCCAAATTGAGAAACGCAACAAAAATATGAAGTAGGTAACTGTATCTAAAATAACATTTTTTTAAAGTCTGTTTTTCATCACATATACAAAGGATGATCAGTTTAGGTTACTTTTTGATGCTGCCATGTAATCTTTTGAGACATCTCCAACTTTGCTATTTCCATCACTTGAATTATCTTGGAGGCTTAGCAAAACAGCAGCTCCTGTTAACCAGCCTTCTTACCGCATATTTACCTGTACTAAGTACTGTTACAGAAATTCTGTGCTTATTAAACACCCCTAATCACACTATTTGTAATATGCTTTCACTTTCCATGAGTGTTCTAAATGAATAATGTCTGACAAAATTCCAGAAGTTAAATAACAGAAATTAATGAGATTATAAGGAAATGCAAAGTTTTTCACACTTTGGGGAACAGAAATTAATGATGATGTGAAGGTTCATAAATTATGGTAAAGAAATTAATGGAAACATGACAGTTTCAGTTTGCATCCTGCAATATTCTTCCATTTGCTGATACTAAACTTTGATATGTACCATATGCTATCAGAGCTGTAGCTCTGAAAGGTTCAGGTACTGTTTCATCTTTTAAACTTGAATTTGTAAGTTGAACAGCAAAAAAAAAAACCCCAAAAAAACCTTAAATTAGAAAACAGCTCTTTCTTGTTTGAGACATATATTAGTTGTTGAACAGCTTGCTACATTTCATACCTCACATTCACTATTGGCATTCATTTCTGAATGCCTGTAGGGTACTACTGACTGGCATCTCTCAATTACATCCCTACCACCTTCTGCTTGGGAGTCCCTTTTGCCTCATCTTATCTGCACCTCTGTATGTCATTCACAGTTAAGTATTACATGACAATGAACTGCTCGAGGCTCTTTTAATTTAAACATACTTTTTTTAGCCTAAAGCAGGCTCATGGATGAAGATGATGTGCGAGAATCTGTCCACTCACCTGATAACTTATGAATGAATACATAAATCCTCATCTTTGTTAATGCCATCTCAAAAATATAAAATTTTTTGGAAAAGAAAAGAACTGTACATGTTTATGCCAATCTTAAACTGAAAGTAACTTTTTTTTATAAGTATGGTACCACAGGGATATAACATAAGAAAGCAGTAATCATGTTCACAGGTCACACTAATATTTCACATAAGCAGAGGAGATATCCTGTTTACTAAGTATTTAAAGACTGATGTGAGGGACTCAGTATAATGCAGTAAGTTGAATTATTATTATTATTACTGTTAAATGTTATGCAACTTAACATGCCCTTAGTAATATTTTAAGTTTCATGTACAGTCAGTACTATTTGGCTATGAAACTTCTCCACAGCTATCCTGACAGAGAAAAGGACACAACGACCTTCCGATACGGTTCAAAAGGGTTATCAGGAAACATCTCGGAGTCTCCTTCTAGCCTGACAAAATTGATGGAATTCATTGACATTCACTGCACAATACTTCCTAAGAAAGCAGCAATGGGCAGTACAAGCTATTCCACTTTTTGATGCATACATACCTGGTACTGCTTCTGAGTAATCATGCACGCTTAGTTCAGATAGGCTAATCAGCAATGATACAATAAAACAAGTGTGACAAATTGTGTGGATCTCATAGTAAACAGCAGAGCATCAAGAACACAGAGTACAATACGTCTTTGGAGCATGCCAGGAACTGAGCTCTTGTGGTATAAAATTATTTGCAGTTGTGAATACAAATGAAGAAATCTGTGTTTAACAAAGTATTCAAAATACTGTAACAGTGTAGTATGTTACTGTGTTGCTTTATGAAACACCATATTGTGCTATAATATACAAGTTTCAAGTACAGTGTCTAAATAATCCTTTTTGTGTAGCTGAATTCATAATGCTACAACTTTCATCATAAAAATGGTGTGGAAATTTTGTTCCCGTGCCACAGAAGGATGAAGCCCTGACTACTCCCCAGATGACCAATGTTCAATTAGTGGTATTAGTACTGGAGGGAAATATGTCCAGGACGATGGGGGTCACTGGCAGCTGAGGGTTTGCCCATCTGAGGGGGGGGGGGCTCTGGCAAGCCAGTCAGGTGGCATCTAATCGGAGAACTGGGCATTGCATCTGTGGAGCACAAGTCTAAACAGCACATGCTGCCAAATGATGCACAATACTTACAGTACTCACCATCCGAGGAGGAGAGTGTGTTTGTGTGCATGTGCGTGTGGGTAAGTGTCTAGTCATGTATGTGTCTGTCTAAAACTGCCCAAAGTCAGACAGCACTGAAGTGACACAACACTAGGTGCAGGCTATTCCACAGGACCTGCTAGTTGGCCCACCTCAACAACTGACTCTTGCCACTAGAGGAGCAAATGGGTCAAGTGGACTTTTCAGACAGGAATGAATGGACTGCAGGGCACTCACCTAGCCTGGGTATATTTGTCTCTTGTCTCCATGAAACAAATCAGCTGAGGCAGGGTTTTGTAGAGAATGGGGGAGAAAAAAGATGATGTAGATGGGGGATATAGGTTAATAAGAAGGGGAATAATAAGAAGGGGATAATAGCAAGTAGAAGGAAAGCAGAGCAGAAACGCACAGGAAAGTGTAAAGTGGGTGTGGTAAGTAGGGTAAACTCTACTTTTTGTGGGGATACAGCCCCCTTTTTTCTACATAAGGAGAGAAGAGATGAGAAATATGTAAGTAATGAAAAACTGGGTGCAGAAAGAAATTACAGGATGGTTTGTAAGACAAACAGACAAACATAAAACAATACAAACAGCTGGTTTCCGTACTAATCCTCAACGCACTTTTATCTGAATCACTAATGGTCAAGCATACTTACATGAAAATGCTGTTTATCGAAGCAGCATTTTCGCGTAAGTATGCCTGTTGCAGAGGCCATACTTCGGTGCGAATAAGGGGAGATTCCCTTTTCCCCACTGTAGTGCGGTCTCAGAGTGAGAATATTAAAGTAAGGGGGTGTGCAGGGGCATAAATGCTTTTTTCTTTTCTTTTTTTTTTGACACATTTTAACGAAAGTGCTTTTTCGGTAAAAGCGCTTTAGTTAAAATGTGTTCGGTGATGTTGGGTTTGACTATTGTAACTTCGTGCAATAGTCCTAGACCCAAACAGCTATGGTTCTGCATACACAAAGTAGGTTTGACAGGGAACACACATATACATGCAGAGGATGGACAAATGGTGATGGAGAAGGACTGGGCCATGTACAAGACAAAAGGAGATTACATCAGACAGGGGATAGGATGTTTTGTAAAGGTGGCCCAGAGTTCAACCTACTGAGAAACATCACAAGCTGTTAAGCCCATGAAGGTGATGCCAGGGACTTCTACCTCTCTGGTGGTCCAGATTTCATGGCCTTCCACTCCAGTAGGCCATGACGTCTGCACTCACCACACCAGTATATCTGCTATTTACTGCAGAAGGGATTCAATGCAGCTGAGGAGCTGTTGCACATAATGGTAAACCCACTGCCTAAGCCAGTTACTGCAGAAGTGGCTGATGCATAGATGGCAAGATGTGAATGTTAAACTCAGAGAGATATTTACCCATCCCCAGTGAGGCGATAACAGCCCTAGTATCAAACCCACCATGAGTTCCATCAGGTGCAGGCAGTGGTGACATTACCTGGTCCGCTGCTTCCTCACCAAGTGGACCTGTATAGTAGAGACATAATGCCACAGTTGCAATAAGAGTGACATGTCATGGAAATACAATCCATTTTAAAGGTGACAGCAGTCCTTCTTACCCTGTCTTTCAATCAACTCTCCAGCCTCTTGTGACACTCCGCCTAGCTGCGAAGTACATAAAGTAAAACTATCTTGACTGCATGGTATGCATTTAATAGGAAGAGTACAGCTGCGCAAGTTGCACTTATCCATAAAAGTGGATGTTTGAAATCCTCACTGTTGCAGTAACCTTTAGGCTACATGAGCTATATCTTTGCCTAGGACACTGCAACCGACCAACTTCATAAAGCTCTGGCTCCCATTCTACACATTTACTCTGGCTGCTGACTGGCCAGACACAAGGAAGGAAATTAGTAGTCAGAGTGACTCTCCATTACTTTTTTGCTCATACAAAGAGAGAGAGGAGCCTAACAGTCTTGACCCATTTAAACTTAAAGGCAGTATATATATATATATATATATATATATATATATATATATATGTATGTATACACACATAAAACCACATTTTATATCCCAACTACAACTATGTATAAGGGGGGGGGGTGGAATGCTAGTGCAACTACTGAAGCAGTGAGGAATTTGAACATCTACTGTTATGGTAAGCACAACTTACACAACTGTAATATGTTCATCATTCTCTTTGTTGCAGTAGCCTTTAGTCTATATAGGTAGATTACAAAAGCCTACCCAACCTGGAAGGAGCTCCTGGAGCCCTTGGAGAATAGTCACAGCAAAGTCTGTCCTGGACCTGAAAGAAGAATCCAGTTTGTAATGTTTTGTATGTACAGAGGGCCATGTAGCTGCTTCTACAGCCTAACCCTTTCCAGTATGCCATCAAAGAAGACAAGACTCTAGTAGAATGCCCTTGATACTGACTGGAATGTATTTACCACGGTAAGTATAACAAAGAGAGAAAGCAGAGAGCAACCACCTGACAATTGTCTGTTCAGACATAAGATGTCCCTTCTTTGTTCCATGATAAGAAATGAACAGTTAATCAGCTTTTCTGAAAGACTTAGTTCTTTCAAGACAGTACCTGAGCTGCCTATGCACATCTAGATCATGTAGAATCCTTTAGCCCCGTTTTTTAGGATGTTGACAGAAAACTGGGAGACTGAAAGTTTGATTCAAAGTAAACTTTGAAAACACTTTTGGCATAAATGAGAGGTTTGCTCATTATGCAACCCCATCCCTGTATAATTTGGGACAGGGCAGTTTCATCACAACAGTTTACAACTCAGATACTCTGCTTGCAAATGTCACAGTAAAGAAAAGTACAGTCTTAGAAGTCATGAGCCTCAAATCAGCCTGATGAACAAGTTCAAAAGGAGATATAGTCAACTATTCCCACACAAGGTGAAGATCTCAAGAAGGAGCAACCTGTTTACGGAGGCGTCTCAGGTATAAAATTCCTTTCAGAAATTGTTTAACCACAAACAGAGAAGAAAGAGAAGGATCCATAGGCAGAGATGCAGAAATAGACACAAGTTGAACTTTTTATAAAGGAATAAGGAAGGCCAGAGGATAGTAACTCACAAATATGGTACAAAATCCTTGGTGGGATCCTGGCTATTGGCTAGGGACCAACCAGAAAAATCTCTGCTTGTCCTCATGAAATAGATGCCTAAAAGGTATCCAGACTGAATCATACAGGCAGTTAGTTGAAGTTGTTTGAGACTGGGGAATATCAAACTCTCCTGTCTTGTCTGAGTAGCTCCAGTCTGAGGAAGCTTGTGGTAACTGCCCTTGGCCAACTCCATAAACAGGGAAAACAGATGCTGCCTGTGCCAACTGGGAGTCACCACAATTATTTTTCAGAGTCCTTCTGAATAATTAAAATTACCCTGGAGATCACTGGAAAGGGACAGAATGCATAAAAGAACATTCCCATTCATAGGAATGAAAAGGCATTTGTTTCCACGCTTCCTTGCAAGGAGCCCTGGTGCAGAATTTGCTTAGTTGTCTGACTTGAAATGATGCAAACACATCTGTTTGAGGTGTTCCTCACAACTGGATCAATTCCTTGAAGATTCCATAAATCAGCAAATTTTGAGGTGTCCTGTGGTTTGATATTGTCTTGGGGTCTGCGGAGAGAAGGCGAGTTCTGGGTTTATCTGTAGTTGATGTCTCTGACAATGCAGTTACTTTTTTACAAAGCCCCAGATTGGAATTTGACATTACAGTGAATGCAAATGTTTGGTTCATGTAGTTTTATTTTTAGAAAAAACTGAATCTTTTTTGTGTGAATCACAAGAATCACAGAATCCATAAGTCTGAGTATTGTGAGAAATTCTCTTACAGAAGTCAGAGAGCGGTTAGAGAAGTACAGGAAAATTTCAAATTAAAAATCCATCTTCTTTTCTAACAAAAAGCAGCCTGTGACACTGGACACACTGCAATTTGCATACAGGGCAAACCACAGTACAGGGGATGCCATCTCACTAGCTCTCCATGAAATACTGACCCAGTTAGAAGGCAAAAACTGCTATGCAAGACTGCTATTCATCAGTTTCAGTTCTGCCTTCAACACGGTCATCCCTCAGAATCTGATATCGAAGCTACTTCAACTGGGCATAGACTCATTTATGCAACTGGATTCTGAGCTTCCTTACTGAAAGGCCTCAAGCGGTTCATGTGGGAGACAACAGCTCCGGAAGTATCATCCTGAACACAGGCGTACCACAGGTGTGTGTCTTAAGCCCTCTCCTTTTCACTCTGCTTACACATGACTGTATGGCCAGACATGAGATGAATAGAATCATCAAATTCGTGGATTACACCACTGTTACAGGCCTGGTCAAAGAAGGAGAGGAGGAGGATTACATGAACGAGATTGGTCAACTACTGGTCTGGTGTGACAGCAACAATCTAGCACTGAATGTCAGCAAGACAAAGGAGTTGACTGTTGATTTCAGAAGATCTCAAGTACCACACAAACCTCTAGTGATGAAAGGGATGACAGTGGAAAGGGTCAAGAGTACAAAGTTCTTGGGTCTTCATCTCACGGAAACCTTATCATCGACAGTCCATGTATCCAGTACAGTCAAAAAAGCTCAGCAATGCTTGCACTTTATAAGGAAACTTAGGAAGGCAAAATTACCAAGCTCCATACTTCAGACCTTTTATAGGGGCACCACTGAAAGTGTCCTGACCAACAGCATTACAGTCTGGTATGGGAGCTGTAATAATCAGGATCGGAAGGCTCTCAAGAAAGTTGTAAGGTCAGCAGAAAGAATCATTGGCACTTCCCTTACTCCTCTGGAAGATCTGCACGAATGCTGGTGCATCAACAGGGCCAGAAAGATTTCCTGCGATCCAACGCATCCTGCCAATAGTCTGTACACTTACCTGTCCTCGGGTAGGAGATACAGAAGCCTGCAATGTAAGACCACCAGACTAAAAAACAGTTTCTTTCTGCTCTCCATTAGGCTGTTGAACTCTTGGGAAAAATGAACAATGACGTCTGTTACATAACTAGCCTATCAAGGGGCTTATTTTATGGATGTGCAATAACTAAGTGCAATACTAAGGTAGCTCACCTACACACTGTAAAGTGCAATATACAAACTGTGCAATAATTCAGTCTAATCATAGATATGCTGCTATTGTTTCAGTTTTACTTTGACAATATTACCTTCATATTGTTCCTTGTCTTCCTTGTCTCCTGTTCTGGGATGGGTGTGGGTCACTGCTGTCCTACTTTACTTACTAATTGCTACTTATTAAATTTCTACTGTGATATTTTATTAATTTTTTCTGTCTATATGTGCAACTGTTTCCTGCACTGAGAACGAAGTATTGTAATTTCGTTCAGCTACACTGCTGTATAGTTCTGAATGACAATAAAGTTTTCTTTGACTCTGACTTTTGCTAAGATTAGAAAGCACCCTATAAGCTCATTTCCGTGAGGCAGAGTCAAGAAGGATTTCTGTACATTTATCTTGAATCCTAGACTGTTCAGCAGAGACATAACCCAAGTTATGGACTCTTAACATCTGTATAAGACTCTGCAAAGATAAGTAAGTTGAATAAATAAGAAAAATGTGAATGCCATGGTCTATGACTACAGCCACACATTTTGTAAACACTCCTGGAGCTGTAGATAACTCAAAGGATAATGCAGAGAACTGATAATGTAAGCAGGAGAGACAGAATCTGAAAAGGTTTCCTAATGTCTACGGCTATGGGAATATGATGTTAGCATCTGTATTACATAATCGAACTGTTAAAAGTTCGAATGTCATATGGTCGACACCATATGATTTAACTTTTAAAAGTTCTAAAATGTAATAAAAAAAAATAAACCAAAGGAAAAAACCTACCTGAACGGTTTAAGCAGGGAGGCAAGCCCCCCTCACTCTTTAGATATACCAACTCTGAGATCGCATAACAGTGCATTCCCTTTCTACACTGTACGGAGATCTCCGTTGAAACATTAGAACTTTTAAAAGTTCGATCATATGGTGTCGACCATATGATGGTTGAACTTTTAAAGGTTTGACAACGTGAAATAGACCCTGACGTTAAGTATCTTTTAGGTCTAAGGTTACTAGGAAACTCAGTGAGAAGTGAGGACTAACAGACTCTGAAGAATCAACATTTTGAATTTTTGTTCTTTCACAAACGGATTTAGAAAGGAAACATCTAGTACTTGTCCCCAAGAAGGCTCTTTCTTTGGTGTGAGAAACATTCTGGAATAGATGCCTTTGTCCTGTTGATTTAAAGGCACTGGTTCTAAGACTCCTAGGATGTGTAAATGCTGTAGTACCTAAGGAAACAATTCTTTTTGTGAGGAAGTATTCACCAGAAAAGAAGTATTTGTATCTACTGCCAACTGTAACCTTCCTGAACTACCTTAAGGTAGTTACCTGGTGACCTCTACCCTGGACATCAGTTTTTCTCCCTTATCCATCAGCCTGTTGAACTCTTTCGACAGGTGAACCAGGAGAAAGTCAGCTCCTTCACCCCTCCCAATCACGTAGGCCTGTATACATCTGTCTGATCTGGAATAGTACACATTACAGACTCATCATGTTCTACTAATTTTACTTATCTTACACAGTTCATATTTGAATGTGCAATTCTAACTGTTCTTCACCTGTACCTTATACGAGAAATTCAAGAGAGAGCAATATACATTGTATATGTGCAATATACACTGTATATGTTGTTCTATGTCATGTTTTTGTAATGTCAAATTACTTTTTTACTAAAATATTTTTCTATATGTATGACCTTACACTGGGAACGAAGCAATGCAATTTAATTCAGCTACATTGTGGTGTAGATTTGAATGACAAAGTTTACTTTGGCTTGACATGACTTGACTTAAGAACCCAAGAATCTGAAACAATCTGTTGCCAAAAGAGAATGTTGAGAGCTAACTTTTGTAACAGATTTGTTGAGATGTGGACCAGAGGGAAAGCGAAAGGGTAAAGAATGCTGGCATAGTTATTTTGAACTATTAGACTGGCCCATTTTCTGATTAGATTCCTGTTTCTTATTGCTATTCCCTTGAAAGATTTATACTGGTGAAACTGAAAATAACCTGCACACTCCATGCATCAAATTGTTTAAGGACCTGAGCAGCAGAAATGTCTAAGGTATATAATCTAAGATTTCAGACTTTACTTCGTCAGTAAACTTTTGATTACATACCCAGGCACATCTCCTCAAAACTGTAGCAGTGGCCCTAGACAAAGCATCTGCACAATCATAAACACTCTTCAAAGCATGTTTAAATACCTGAGAAAGGGTAGAAACAATAGGATTAAGAAAGGAGCTATCTTCCGCAGGAGGAGTGGAAGAAAGTTATCTTAGACTATCCATAAAACTTCACATAAACTTCCACATGTATATGATAAATAAGAATTCTAAAAGCTGAACTGGAAGAAGAAAACATTCTCTTGCCCAAATGGTCCAGTACCTTATTTGTTTGTAACCATAAGAATGGTTGGATTTAAGAGTCTGCAATGTCAGCAATGGTTCTGTGGTAAGTTGTTTCTTCTTTCAAGGTACAATAGGAAGAGCTCCATAGGGTTGCCACCTTTTCAGCTGGCCAAAGTGGGACATGGGGGTGTGGCCAATATGACACTGGTCACACCCCCTACTGTGACGTCACCACAGGAGCGGTGAAGGAGATGTTGTTATGGGTACGACGGCTGGCTGCTGGAGTGGCTGGTTGGCTGGCTGCTGGAGTGGCTAGCTGGCCAGCTGCTGGAGTGGCTAGCTGACTGGCTGGCCAGCTGCTGGAGTGGATAGCTGGTTTGTGGGAGTAGCAGCTGGATGGATGGCTGGCTGCATGATTGGATGGATGGCTGGCTGCACGAATGAATGGATGGCTGGCTGGCTGGATGAATGGATAGATGGCTGGCTGGATGAATGGATAGATGGCTGGCTGGCTGGATGGATGGCTGGCTGACTGACTGGCTGGCTGGATGGATGGATGGCTGGCTGGCTGAATGGATGGATGGCTGGCTGACTGCATGAATGGATGGCTGGCTGCATGAATGGATGGGTGGCTGGCTGGTTGAATGAATGGATGGCTGGCTGGATGAATGGATGGCTGGCTGGATGAATGGATGGCTGGCTGGATGAATAGATGGCTGGCTGGTTGGAAGAATGGATAGATGGATGGCTGACTGGCTGACTCGTTAGAAGAAAAAAAAAATCTCTCAAAGTGCTCCTACAGCCACGATCTTTGCAGGGCTGTTCCTGCCCCAATCCCCTCCCCTTTCATGAATTGCAGCCAATTGCTGCACGAATTACAGCACCCAGACCTAACAGGCAGCAACTTTACCTGCAGTTCCGGGTTGGTGACGTAACTGAATTGCTGTGGAAAAGCCAGAAGTAATTGCGGCTTTTCCACGGCAATTCGGTGTGATTGAAAAGCGGGACTTTTCAAGTCCCACTACTTTCCACAGCGGGCAAAAGGATGAGGCAGCTCAACCCATGAGTGTCCCACTGACAACAGGACAGGTGGCAACCTTAGAGCTCCAGCAGGACTAGGATCAGTATCCATGATGTAACTGAGGAAGAGATAAAGACAGTAAGTATTGCCAGAATGAGCTGGTCGAAGTTAAGTAGTTACAAAGTGTTCAAAAGCAGCATACTTACACCTGCATTACCTTTCCCAGTCCCTTCACTAGTAAATGCAAAAGCATCACACACAATTTCCTGTCAGAATTGTGTTTAAAGTTTAAAAATACACTGACAGAAACAAAGTGCAGGTAAGATGTCATAAAACGTACACAAGCACTACATGTTCACTACACACTCCTACCTGTTTCCCTGATTAAACATTTTTGTCAAATAATTCAAAGTTTTAACAAGCATAGTTAAATTCACCACACACTAAAAAAAGAACAGTCCCTGACAGAAAACTTCCAATATTATGAAAAAAAAAAATATTGGATTTCTTAAAGGGGAAACACTATCATTTTCTTAAAAGGGCTGTAGTTTGTGTGTGGAAGGGTTCTCCTATCTGCCAGAAATGAAGCCTGTACCAGATTGCTGCTCCTGTGAAACCTTGAGGCTACTTTTCCTCACGGCAGCAAGAAGGTACTGAAGAGATAGAGCCACTCTGACTGCTGATTTCTCTCCCTGAGACAGGACAATCAACAGTCAGAGTGAATGTGTGGGAGCTTTCTGAAGCTGGCCAGTTGTAGTATCCGGGGGAAAGATAGAACCCATGTAGCCTAAAGGCTACTGGAAAACTGGGAATAATGAATATATCCAAATATAAATATATTTCTGATTTCTCATTTTTACCACTGCTTCATACTCCTGCCTGAGATCATCATAATGGTGTCTGCTTTGCTATGCAGACTATGGAGTGCCTGCATCTCTAGACAGCTTGTAGCTCAGGCTGACTAGGCATTCATCTTCTAGAAGGGTCTGTGATAATGATGTAGCAGTTGATGCTTTTGGGACCTGTGAAGAGGAAAGATCTTTGACTCCTTCACATGCCATGGAGGACCTCTATGCCATGAGCTGCTTGTGGGATGTCAGAGTCAAGTGATAAAACTAAATGGTAGACACCTGCTTACATGTGAGCAGCCAAGATTCATATTTGTCAGAAGCAGGGCTGGCCTTATCTGAAATGGCGCCCTAGGCGAAGTAGTGCTCTGGTGCCCCTTAAGCCCCAGCCAGACCACACTCATGACACACCCACAGATAGGCTACTCCAGTTATTTCCTTCAGTTTTTTAAATGCATGAAACCTGTAACAGGTTTTGCATTACCAAGCATTTTCCAGAAGTTACGAAGTCCAAAATTAAAGTAATAACATTCAAAATCAGAGCAAGCTAAGCCAGACACACACACACACACACACACATGCACGCAAGTGTATACACACACACACACACACACACACACAAACACACACACACACACACATGCCTCAACCTCTTAGTGCAAGAAATCTGGACAAAGCCTAAAATAAAAAGGGACAGAATATAAATATTGCTCTCATGAACTTAGAAAATTGCTAGAATAACAGGATTTGTGTTTGTATGTATTTTTCTAAAGGATTTAAAGTCTAAAACTCAAATGTCTTGTCATTATTTAGCAACTTCAATTCCTTTTATAAGGAACAGACCAATATGGGGCAAAAATCTGGATAGTCTGCAAAAAACCTGGTCAGTTCAGGGGCATCACAATTATTTACAGTAAGAAATAACCTCAGTCTTATTTCTGCCTCATTTTCAGTTTATCTTCTTAAAATGCTGTGAGGCAGAAAATAATGTGTGGGTAGATGGGCGAGTCTGTTTGTGCAAGTGTGTGTGATAAATAAAGGGACAGCTATACATTCCAAAAAGTCATGCAGGACATGTAAAACCCTTGTTCAGTAATCTAAAAACCAAATTTCATTCAAAGTACTGAGAGGCTCGCTTATCTAACATGTACGTTGCTTTAGAATCTATAAGACAGGCAGAATTGTAAATGCTACTAAAATTACACTGGGTGTGGTGGAATTTAAGTACTTGGGGTACCTAATAGGAAGAGGGATGGTAATAATAGATAGAAACCATAAATAGTGGCCTGTCGATTTACAAAGAGAGAAAGGAGAAGGCATTTCTGGGACTACATGAGTACTGCAGAACACTTGCATCTACTTTTGCAAAATGCCCTGGTCTCTTGAGGCAGATACAGCATTTAATGAACTGAAAAAAACTACTTTGTGATAATTAAGTAAGGTTGAAATTAAGTTAGCTCAGAGGAATAAAGCTCTAAGCTGTTAATAAGCTGCTTCCTACCCTCAGGGTGCAGGGCTCATTCCTTCCAGCTTCATTTATCTAATGTGTTATGTTGAGCAAGACAGTGCTCCCCGGTCACCCTGAAATAAGACAGCTGTGTCCAGTGGGCTTACTCATGAACAAATACATAATATAAGTAACATTTTTACTCACCAACCACATTATGTTAGCAAATCAATGAAGTTTTAGAGCCAAAATGGTCATAAGTAAACAAATGCAGTAAATGGTGAGATTGTATATGAAAAATACACTTAAAATAGATATTTTATTTAAAAATAATGATGGTAACCAGGATAAATAATATATTCTGTGTTCAAACCAAAACAGGAAAACTAGCTGTACAGGAACAATATTGGCATAAAATTTGCTGAAGCAGACTGTTGTCATAAATTCTAATGTAAGATTTGTGTTAAAGATTACTTTGCAGGAGCTAATACAAAATTCCTAAAGAATGTAAGTATTTTAGACGCTTGTAAACATGTAAAAAACACCACAGTACCATCTGGTGTGCAAAATGTATGCAGAACAAAAAGCAACCATACATTTCTGTCAAAAAAAATATGACTTTTGGATATTCAATTAAATATATCAGAAACTGAACCCCAATATTTTTATACATATATCTTTTCTTTTTTAAATTATCATGCTACCCAGCCTAGTCAAAATGGTTTAATTTGACTTTATCAGTCCAAATAAAAGTAAACCCTGCTTTACAAACTATGCTAATAAAGGATGCTACAGTTACCTTTGCATCGTATTATGTACGATGATTATGGCTACAAGATTGCTGTCTCTTTTCCCACATAGAATGCACTGCAGATGCAAACTTCCTTGGTAACCACTCACTAGACTGTACAGTAAATGAGCCGTCTAATCTGTTAAGTTTTACAAATATTAACCAATATGAAAAGTTTGGATTTAGACACTGACTTACATGAAGTTCAGAGACCTCAAGGGGAATAGCTCCATGGTTTAGTTGTTGAAGCTGACAATTTCTAACTACCTCTGTTTGGATCTTAAAATGTATGAAGCTGTTGACTCACTGATTTCATTATGAAAACTAAACCTGCAAGAATTAAAGACTACAATACAAAAGACATTCAAATCAGAAAGGATAATAGTATTCATCAATAATTTGAATTATTTTAAATGTATTTGCAGTATAAACAGTAACCAACCTAATCTGGTCTCTATCAAATCTGTCAATATCAGAACCAGAAGTGATTTGTTGATTTATCAGTCAAGGCAGCCTGTGCAGTCTTATCTTTATAGCCTCTATGCTTAACGTAGTACTTTCAGTTACTATCTCCTCTTGAAATCATCAATGACTGCAAACCTACACACACACACACACACACTAACGTTGCATAGTTAGTTGCCACAAAAGCCACTGCAACTGTTCCTGCTTCAAACTGCTACTTCAGCCTTTAAGGCAAGAAACGTTTTCTTCAGAAGTGAGAAGAAAAAAATTATTGCAAACATCTTAACAGGATATGAAACTATATACACAGGTTAAAGTTTGCAACACTGAGCTTTCGTTTAAGGGGATAATGCCAAATGCAATCAATTTCACTTATTGGATTAACACTACCTTACAAAATCTTATGTTCCTTTTATTCCCACTCAGGGCTTCTGAAGTTAGCATGATTTTATCCATTTGTATTACTTAATAAGAATCTTCTGCTAACAACAATAGTATTCTGCTAATAGTAACAATAGGTACATCCATCCTTATTTTGTGATAAATACTACATTTCCATACTTGAAACCAGGCAGAAGTATCTTCAGTGCTTGCTTGGATAAACTTAAAGGCAGTTTATTCATACGAAACAAGATGTTCAACAATCACTTCTCAAGTCCTGGTGTTTTCCAGTCTCCACCCCACTTCAAGACTGCTAATGAGCAACCACTTGCTGGCTGCCTCTCTGGGTAAACATCTGGGCAGACTAAATACTTAGGACAACAAACATCTGGGCAGACTAAACCTGGGACGACTGCCTCTCTGGGAAATATCTGGGCAGACTAAATAACTTGGGACAACTGCCTCTCTGGGTAAACATCTGGGCAGACTAAATAACTTGGGACAACTGCCTTTCTGGGTAAATATCTGGGCAGACTAAATAACTTGGGACAGTAAAGTTGTCCTTGCCTCCCCCCCAACCGATGGGTTCACTTCGAGGAGGCAACAGTACAGCTAATAAAAATAAACTTACAGTTCTACAATGAGCCTTGCTAACAAACTGAGTGGACCGGGGAATACTAACAGCAACATAGGAGCACCAGTAAAAGCCAGCAACCATAGAGTGAAACACGGAAGCATAATGAAATGAGTCATAACGATGTAGCAGGCTTAACAGTTCAGAAGTAAAACTTAACTTAAACAACAAAATACGTAAACACTTGGAAAGGGAATGTCATTCTGCAAAAAAATCACTAAACGTACAACATTAATTACATACACTGCTGCCACACACACTTAGCTCTCACTTGTTCATTTATGGTCAACTGTGCAGTTCAATCGCCTTCCACAATTTAACTTCTGCAAGTGAAAAAAAAAGATGTAAACAAATCGGTTGCACAGGCACAGCAGGTGTTTGCGACCTGTTTTCATCTTCTGCATCGGTGCGACCGGCCATAAAGGGCGCTCTTAAAGAAGAACGTCCTTAAAAAATGTACTGTTTTTTTTTTTTTAATTGAAAAATTAATTTCTCAGCTGTAACAGACAGTCTCTGTTTTCCGGACAGTATCTCAATGAGAAGAGCACAAACTTTTATAGACTGTTGGACTAGAAAAAAATTAATTAAAATAAATAACTAAAAATTGTGCCCTTTATGAAGTTGGACTGTACAGTGCCCTAGGCGGTTGCCTAGTTCGCCTATGCCTAAGGCCGGCCATTGTCAGAAGCATTTGCTGCTTTCAACTGTGCACTGCACTTGTAAATCAGCCTTGAGACTTGTTAATCCCCATAAGGGTCTCATGAACATAAGCGAAAAGACACTGGTGTGTGAAAATAAAATTATGCAGTTCACAAACATTCATGCTGCAGTGCATTACTTGGTTAAATAATATGCAAACTGGATAGAAATTTTCAGTTTGGAGTGCTGTTACTATTTTGGGTGCATCTGACTGGCAATGTGGACAACACTGTGTAATTGTTTTTTGAAAGTTCTTCTATCTGCTATTTGGATTTTGTTGGTAAAGTGTACACTTTTCATTCTTATAATAGTTGCAGACATTAGGAGCATCAAAGCAAGTTTAATAAGTGTATTTGCATGTACATTTACAGTTAATGTATTAATATTCTTGGGGAGGTTCACCATGCTGACAACGACAGACTAACCAATTGGTGCTGTCACATGAACAATATGATCAGCTATGCTAAGTAGGAGGTTTTGAAGACTTTGAGTGACTACCAGATCCATCAACTGGAGGTAGCCCACAAGAGTGCACACGGCTGATGGTTGTGGTGGTGTTTTTGGATCACTGAGAGGAGAAGATGTAACAACATTTATACTTGGTGGTGTGGATGACAACACAGGAGCTGATTTCTCCCACCCACTTTTCAGGTTAGTAGTATGTAGCAGTGGTTTCCATATACAGTTAATACACATATATGTCTCATTCCTGGATTGGGAGCCACCTTTCTCAGAAGGTATAGGTACAGCCAAACATACTGCCAACCCTTTTGGCATACTGGCCACCATCCTTAGTGGAGTTGGGACCTCTTTTGGCTGAGGTAATCACAATTGCTCCCCTTGTGTCTGAAATAGAAGCTTATTCTTCTGCTGTCACATGTCAAAAATGCCTCCTGAAATGCATGTAGCAGTAAGAATAAATCAGAAAGTGAACAAGAGTGTCATGGTCTGCAGTGATGCTGAAATGAAGCCTGTAGCCGATTGCTGCTCCTTTGAAGTAGCCACACGGTCTGCAGTGGTGCTGGCAAGTGTGTTTTATGATGCCCATGAGGATACTTTTCAGCACTGTTGTCAGTTCCAAAGGTTACTAGCATGTAAAAGTCAAGAAATGACTGCTTTAGGACTTCTGGCTCTGCATATCAACATGTAGATCTGAATCCTGTAAGGTCTCAGGAACGCAGGCTATCAAAAAAGTGCATTTCTTATAATTGGCAGTCCTACCTAACAGTCTCATCACTCTGAAACCAAGTGGTCACTAACTAATCTGGAAACCTTGTGGTTCTAGGTCTCGGTACTTACAGATAATCTCCTCATGGCACAGCAATCGGGCACAGAATAGGAAGTAAGCTCCACAACTTCCAGCAAGAAGGATAGGATCTGACACAGTTAGTTAGCTCCATTCAACAGATAACTTTTTCAATGGAGTCTTTCAATCAGTTCTTTCCAGACATCTCTCCACATACAACCGCAAGAAATAAAGGAGATGATCTCTGGAGATGCTGATTGTGCTTCTAAACTGGAATCAGCTACTAGTGATCGCGGTCTACACCTGGTGATAGTGGCGTATCAGATTTCCTTCACTTTATCTTTTATGCAGTCCCTTAATGATAAGATTGATGATCAAGAGAACAGAGCTAGGCGTAACAACGTCTGCATTCTTGGTTTGCAGGAGGGGGTTGAGCAAAAAGACATGCTGAGATACAGTCCTGGTTTCTACCATGTTGGAGATGGAGCCCTCAATTAAATTAATTCTTGAGCAGGCATATAGGTCATTAGCCTCAATACCATCACAGAGACTGCGGTGGTGGTGCTGTGGTAGCTTTGTCGCCTCACAGTAAGACGTTGTCCTGTTCGATTCTCAGCTAGAGCGTCTTCTGTGTAGAGACATGCGTGAATGGGCGTACCTTCGTTGAAGGTTGTGCGTCAGGGCCGGCAACTCAGCATGTAAAAATCTACTATCAAACATTAGCGGACTGGAGTTCTGCTGTGGCGACCCCTAACTGGGAAAAGCCGAAAGACACAACAACAAAAGCCTCAATACCATCACAGGGCACCCCTCCCTGTCCTGTAATAGTTATTTTAAATTTTTTTTTTTCGAAAACAGAAGATTTCGCATGCAGCCTGGAAGCTTACAAACAAACAGTATTTGGGACACAAGACATGCTTTTTGAAAACAACTACTCCAAACAAGTGGTGGAAAAATGGAAAGAATGGCTTCCTTTAATAAGGTTCGTAGGTTCATACAAGAGAAGGGGATAAAAATCTTCACCCTATATCCTGTTTGTCTAAGAGTTGTTCTACTAGAAGACCCAAAGCTACTTCGCCAGAATTCAGCAATTCCTTTCCTGCAGGGCAAAGGTATTTTGGATTCAGCTGAAACCTTGGACTGGTCTGTTACTCAAACCAAAAGGGGTAGATCTACAAATGGTCATTCATTCCCTTGTGCCATCTGGGCGCAAATGCCCTAAGAGCACCTAGTTGTCCGTAGACTCTGAGCTAGACCTGGTACCAACTTTACTGTCATCAGTCTGCAAGTTAGTTTTCTTTAACTTATATTTGACAGGTGCAACAAGTTTAATCTCACTGTTACTGACCTGCTGTTAATCCTTGATGGTTATATAACTTCTGTGAAAATAAATTCATTTGTTGTTTTTTTGAAAAGGGAGGGTTTAATATCTTGCTTTCCATAAACCTGGACTGCACTGGATGCTGCATTGTTTGCTGATTTGAGCACTGATGTGCTGTTCTTTGTAACCTGTTGATAGTTTTCCCAATCTAGTTCCCATAAATTTAATTCTGATGGTTATGGCTATACATTTTTCAGTGTTTCTACCTCCTTTTTGTCTTTTATCAGACTGCTGCAGATTGGGGGGGGATACTTGCCTATTACCTTGGAAGTGTTTGTATTGCAATGTATACAGTTGGTCGATACCATATTTTGAAGCAGCTGTTATGCACATCGTTGAATGAAATGTTATGACTTATTGTTAGGTACGTCAGTTATTTTAATTTTATTTTCTACAAATCACTTCCTAAAAGAGTCCATACTATAACTATATTACTATATCATCTTAACAGAACATTATCACTTCCTGAAAGAGCCAATACTAAAGTACAGTTTTGTACCTACCATAAATGTAGATGTTCGAGTGTTCACCCTGCTGCAGTCATCACATTTGGGTTATCCTGTCATCAGGTGGTCCCGCAGTCGGCCTGAATTCCAAAGTCTTGGTCCGGCGTCGGTTACTGTCGCTTTTTCCCTGATGTCAGTGCACCAGGGGTATACAAGAGGCATCCAACGCCATTTTCCATAGTTTTTCTTGCCCCAGATGTCAGGTGCCCCCCAAAGGAAGGTCACTACATAGTACCAATAATAAAAGTTTAGCACAAACAAAACATACCTCCAGCTATAAGCAAATACACCACAAAGGTTGTATCAGATTTTAAGGTATGGAAAGGTTTCAGTTAGGTCAGAGGGGATGGAGGGAGGGTAACCTGGACTGCAGCAGGGTGAACACTCGAACATCTACATTTATGGTAGGTACAAAACTGTACTATGTTCATCATGTTACCCTGCTGCAGTCATCACACTTGTGTTGAATCCCCAAGCTAAGGATGGGAGGTAGAATCAAACAGGGTTAGAAGAGGCTAGAAGGCCCTGCAAAACTGCAGTGGCGAAGCCAGCTCTAGTCTTAAAGTGGTAAGTGATAGTGTTTGGTGAAGGTGTGTACTGAACTCCAAGTTGCAGCTTCCAGAATATCCTTGGTTGGCACCCCCCTGAGGAAGGCTGTAGATGTAGCTGCTGCCCTGGTGCAGTGGGGCCTTATGCTAGCAGGAACTGGTTTTCCATGATGGGTGTAGCAAAAATGTATGCAATGTCCTATCCATTTGGAAATGGTCTGTTTTGAGGTAGCCTTTCCTTGTGATGCCGTAGCATAGGATACAAAAAGCTGGTCAGATTTTCTGAAAACCTTAGTTTTATCCAAGTAGCAACGTAGTTGCCTGTGAATGTCCAAGGAGTGCAGGAGTCTTTCTCCTTTGTTCTGTGGATTTGGGAAAAAGGTGGGTAAATGGATGGTTTGATTTAGAGCCACACTGGATACCACCTTTGGCATAAAGGAGGGGTTAGTTCGTAGAGAAACTCTGTCTTAATGAAAAATGAGGAAAGGCTCTACTGCCATTAGTGCCTGTAGCTCTGAGACTCTTCTGGCTGAAGTAATTGCTAGCAGCAGGACAGTTTTCCATGATATAAACTTTAAATTGGCTGAGAAAGCTGGCTCAAAAGGTGGCAGCGTAAGTTTTTCCAGAACAAAGTTGAGGTCCCAAGTTGGCGTTGGTGCTCTCCTGGGAGGCCTTATGTTTTTGGCCCCTCTGAGGTACTGCCTTAGAAGTGGATGTGAAAATAAGGGAGGATCCGTGTTATAGTGAGCTGAAATAGCTGAGGCGTAGATTTTAATAGATGAAAAGGAAAGTCCTTTGTGTAACATCTCAGTTAAATATTGTAGAATCTGAGGTATGTCCGGCTTAAGGGGATTTTGGACTTTAGCTTGGTTCCAGGCGCAAAATCTTTTCCATTTGTCTGAGTAGGCTTTCCTGGTACTGGGCCTCCTGGCCTCCAGAATGACATTCATAACAGCTTGTGAAAGAGGAGCTGGCTGGTTGCTTAGGTGATTTGCCATGCAGCCAAGTTTAAGGTTTTGAGCTGGCTGTGTAGAATCTGACTGTCTTGCTGTGTGAGCAGATGAGGAATTTGTGGTAAAATCCATGGTGGGCCATGGGTCATGTTCCTTAGTAGTGGGTACCAGTGCTGGCGTGGCCAGTCTGGGGCAATGAGTATCATTCGGGGTCTCTCCATTCTGACTTTCAGCAGCACCTTTGTGAGAAGGGGCAATGGAGGGAAGGCATATACTGTCAACATTTTCCAACTGAATGAGAGTGCGTCCACTTTCCAAGCTTGATGGTGAAATGTCCTTGTGCAAAATTTTGATAGCTGATAGTTTTGGGGGCTGGCAAACAGGTCTATGTCTGGGCGCCCCCATTTTTGAGTTATCATTGCAAATACTTGTGGATCCAGTTTCCACACGTTGGGATCCATGATGTTCCTGCTTAGGTCGTCTGCCAATGTGTTCTTTTTTCCTGGCAGGAATTGTGCTTGTAATTGAACTTGGTAAGCCAGTGCTGTGTTCCACAAGGTCATTGCTTGCCTGCATAGAGGGTAGGAGTGTGTACCCCCTTGCCTGTTTATGTACCACATTACTGTGGTGTTGTCTGTCCTTATTATAAGCTGTCCTGGATGTAAGAGGTCCTTGAAGGCTGTCAGAGCATTCTGTACAGCTAGCATTTCTTTTTGATTGATGTGCAGATTTCTTTGATCTGTAGTCCATATGCCTTGAACGCACTGTCCTGCCATGTGTGCCCCCCAGGCATAGTCCGATGCATCTGTTTGCCTGGCTGAGGGTAAGGTGAATGGCTGAACCTTGTTGAGGTGACATGCCTGTGACCACCACAGAAACTCCTATTGAAGGCAGGGAATGAGAGGTATCATTGTTTCCAAGCTGTGGCTGTGTTGAGTCCATACGCTTTTCAGGTACCATTGTAATTTCCTCATATGCAGTTTTGCAAATGGTATTAGTAGTATGCAAGATGCCATGAAGCCCAAGGCCTGCAGAATTTTTCTTGCAGGGAGTTGGGTCTTTGTTGCCATTATTTTGAAGTATTGAGTTAGTTGTAATTGTTTGTCTGTCATCAGATAAGCCATCTGGGCCATTGTATTCAAGCTGGCACCCAGGAATGTCATGTTTTGTGAGGGCACTAGTTTTGATTTCTTTTTGTTTACTGTGTACCCTAGGCAATGTAGAAGGTGTTTTACAAACGCCAGATGTTGTAAGAGAATGTCCTTGCTTTCTGCTTGGATGAGGCAGTTGTCCAGGTATGGGTATATTTGAATTCCTCTTTGTCTGCAGTATGCAATTACTGGTGCCAGGCATTTTGTGAAGACCCTGGGCGCAGTAGATAAGCCAAAGGGCAGTGCAGAGAATTGGTAATGGGTTGAACCTGCAATGAAACGGAGGTATCTTCTGCAATTTTGTCTGATAGGGGCATGCAGGTATGCCTCCTTGAGGTCCGTTACTAGCCAAGCCTTCTTGTCCAACATGGGAAGAAGCTGCTGTAGTGTTGGAATCTTGAATTTGGGTACTTGCAAGTAGGTGTTTAGAATTGAAAGGTTCAGAATGGGTCTCCATGCATTGTCCTTTCTGGGGACTAGAAAGAGCCTTGAGTAAAATCCTTGGCCTTGCTCCTGTGTAGGTACCAGATGAATGGCTCTCATGTCCATGAGAGCTGTAATTTGTTTTTGTGCCTCTGCCCACTGATTTTGTGGCAGGTTTGGCATTCCTTTTATCCTTGGCAAGGTGTGGACATGGAATCTGTATCCTTGTGAGATAATGTCTAGGACCCATTTGTCCGTTGTGATGATGCACCAGTTGTCTGCAAAAAGTGCTAATTTTCCTCCCAAGGGAGCTGCCAAGAGAGCTTTGCTTGGCAGTTTGAGGTTTAAGTCATTGTGTTTGTCTTCTAGTAGTTTGGGGCCTGTCTTCCCCTCCCTTCTGTGTTGCAGTGCCCCATTGGCGAGGTTTGTAAGGGATTTGTGCTTGACCTCTGCCCCTTGGGTGTCTGTATTTACCCCTCTGTGGTCTGTCAGAAGCTGGAAAGGACCAATTTTTTGTTGGCCATTTTCTGCTGAAGCGTGGGGGTTGTACCTGTAAGAAATCTTTGACCGTTTGCATAGATTTTGCCTTATCCTCCATTTTCTTTAAAACCTCTTCTGCTTTAACCCCAAATTAGACATCCTGCTGTAAGGGTGCATCTAGTAACTTTGCTTTAACATGATCAGGCAGAGTTTGTTCCTTTAACCAAGCATGTCTATGTATAACAGACCCAGTAACAGCTGCTCTACAGGAAGCTTCCAAGGAATCAAATCCACATTGTAAAGTATGTTTGCCCACCTGTTCAGCTGCATGCAACAGATCCTGCATTCCCTTGAATTCAGACTGTTGAGGGTGCGTGCTCATCTTTTGTTTTAATTGAGACATTAGGAATTGCTGGTATTTCAGCATGTGAAATTGACAATTTAGTGCTCTCATAGCTAGAGTAGCTGATGTGTAAACCTTCTTCCCCCACCTATCTAGTGCTTTGGAGTCCCTTTCAGAGGGTACAGAATTTTTAGCCATAGAAGCCTTAGCCCCTTTGGGACCTTAGGATATTGTCTCTGGGTCAGCAACAGGGCTTTTGTAAGGGAATTTGTGTGAGTCAGGCACTCTATAATATCTGTCTGGTTTGGCTGGAGCAGGAGGCAGAGAATCTAGATTTAGACTAGATTCTAAGTAAACATCATCCACAATGTCTAAAACTGGAGGGACAGCAAGTGGTCTGTGCTGGGGAAGTAAAAGAGACTCTCGGAGCCTTTTCTTTGAGTCAGAGTAGTCCTGACCTTCCCAGTGGAAATGTTTCCTTATGGTATGTAAGGTTTCCCCAAAGGAGTAGTCTTCAGGGGGAGAAGCTGAGGGAATGGAATCTTCAGCATCAGAATCTTCATAAGGGGGAAAGGAGTAATCCTGTTCCTCAGAGGAGTCTAAGGAAATAGACACTTGATCAGAGGAGGCATAATCCTCCTCTTGTCTAGGCCTTTTGTCTGGGGGGGGGGGGGGGTTTGGGAACCCCTGATCAAAGATTTCAAATCTTCAGCCATTTTAAGCATCTGTTTCTTAGGCATGGGGGCCTTGAACTGGAGACTGATGTGCAGTCTTTTTTGGTTTTAGAGGAGTCTTAAGCTTAGCATAAGATTTTATGGTGAGAGTAGTCGGTCTGAAGACACCTTCTGTAACCAAAGGTGTTGCCACAGCACCGGCTTCTCCTTCTGCAATGTTGTCGGTAGGGCCTAAAGAAAATGGCTGCGTCGGCCTAGTACTCTCTGCTTGAGAATCCGAAGCAGTCTGGGGTTCCAATTCTGTGGTCGCCAGGGGCTGCATAGGCGGCTCACTGAAAACCGGAGAACCGGCGACCAGCCCAGCCGAGGCCTCAGAGTCTGGCTTGGATCTAGGCTGCCTGTCCTTATCTTTGCGTTTTTTATGCACGACAGTATTTGGCTGCTCCGACGGCATAGTATAATTAAATTTCCTACCGAAGTAGTGTCGTGTGAAATCAAAGCATCGCTTTATAGTTCGCTTATTGAACCTAGCACAAAACCGACAACCAGTGACATCGTGGTCTGGGCCTAGGCAAGGTATACAATAAGAATGAAAGTCCTTATGAGGTATTTGCTTCCCACAAGAAATACAATTGTTAACTTTTTCTGACATCGGACGGAGGCAAGAAAAGGTTCCCCAACGGGGTACTTAGCTTTGAAGACTTCGGACTGAAATTTGATTCGAAAATCTCAGGTGTCGGCCGACTGGCACTTGCGATCTGCTTCTGCTTCGGGCACCGTGCAGCAAGAAAGACTGAAGAAAATGGCATCGGATGCCTCTTATATACCCCTGGCACACTGACGTCAGGGAAGAAGCGACAGCAACCGACGCCGGACCAAGACTTTGGAATTCGGGCCGACTGTGGGACCGCCTGACGGCAGTCAAGTGTGATGACTACAGCAGGGTAACACGATGAACATCTGCTCCCATAGCAAACATTCATTACATTCATGGTCCAAGTATTCTGTAAGACTGACTCATTACCATCAGTCAGGAAAAGCCAAGAGTAGTACTATAAAGTTGTATCACATTTCTATATTACTTAACCCTTCATGTCATCTAAATTCTAGACATGACTGACAAAAGCAACAAAAAAACATATAACAGGAAAGTTATTCACATATTCTCTTGTAAACTCTCTCATTCTCTCTTGATATATATATATATATATATGTGTGTGTGTGTGTATGCATAATGGGTCCACTTCTTAATTTCAAAATACCAAAATCTCGAGTTTCAGAATATCGAGACTTCAGAATCTCGAGATCTTGGAATCTCGAAATTAAGAAACCCCCCAAAAAAGCAGTCAACACATCACAAAACATTTTTTGCAGGGGGGCAAGCCCCCCCTGCACCCCCCGCTACTTAAATATACCAACTCCAAGATCGCACTATATTGAGGAAAAGTGAAATCTCCCATTCTGTCGAAGTTTTAAGACTTCGATCATATGGTCTTTGATCATATGAATTTTGAAGTTTTAAGCTTCAAAATTCTGTAGGAGGCTCATATATATATATATATATATATATATATATATATATATATATATATACATAAATATATATATATATATATATATATATATATATATATATACACACACATACATATATAGACATATACACACATATATAGATAGACATGTATACAGTAAGAAAATATCTGGTTTGAAATTACTCCTTCAGTAGTCTGTCCAATTATTCACAAGCACCAAAATGAAACATCTCCTCAGTGACTCCTTCAGCAGTCTGCCCTAATATGAAAAGCATCAGAATGTAAGATTTCCATTGACAACCCCTTCAGCAAATATTTCCCCCAATGCATTTTCAGTCATTGGAATATGTCACAACCAAAAATACATGCAATGACTACTGCAAACTGGACTACCCCAATTCAACTTTAAGCTGAATATAAAAGAGCTGATGACTTGGATGACAGTTAAGGGCAGTGCACTGTCACAGATCCACAATGAAAAAAAAAATTCTACAAATAGCCTGTATGGGAATGTTTTGTTTTCAAGTACAAACTCAGAGTAGCGGTTTGGTCTGTTGCCGTTTGTTTTGCAGATATGCAAAAGGTACATGGACAGTGCCCTATATGCAAGGCACAGATCTCCCCCTCAAAAGCCTGTAGGTAAAATTATGTAAATTTGTCTTGCTGATTTCTCTTTCAGCACAATGACAGAGAATGAAATTGGTGGCACCCATTATGACAGTGATGCTAAAAAAACAGAACAAACAAAAACATGAAAGCCATCTGATAAGAAGAGAAAAAATAAAGAAAATGATAAGTTGATTTAAGCAACTAAACAGATATGGTGAGAAAGGGAAAAAGATTTTACACACTCAACCGTGGAACACCATGGCATTGAAGCTGATATGGTGCATATGGGTAGCCATACAAAGCTGAATAGCAAGCCATGATACCTTCATGTCAACAGCCGATATCTGTGTATGCCTTGCTAACTGCTCAAACCTTGTCAAAGTACATAAATTTAGCAATACTGTGTAACAATGATAAAACCAACCTATGTTACTAACACTAGGTGATGAAACACAACAAAACACACTGGTCTATGACTACTACACAGCAGATGCTGCAGAAGCAGGCTTGCCACTTGAGCTGGCTCTGTTCAAGAGAAATCTTGACCTGTGGATGGGAGATCGTAGGTTTACCCCGGAATCATCTCTGTGTCACTGTTGGACAGAGGCACAACAAACTAATGGGCACAGTATTTTTTCATATAAGGGGTGGCGTAAGCCACAAAACTTTGGGCTAGGCTTATAAATGCCTTAGGGCAGATAGCCTAGTATAAACCTATGAACCTATGAAAAAAAGGCTGCAAAAGTAACATTTAATTCTGAGAAAATATATCAGATCATCAACACCTAAGCAATGCATGCAGAGCTAAACTACTTTTCATTTAGGAGTTCAATGAAACCAGCAATAAGAGAAACTCCTACGCTTAGATGCACAATCTGAAATTTATCAGAGAACAAGCATGTTATGTTGCACTCTGCTGACAACTACAAACCTGAAGATGCAAAACTTACAATAACAATGAATTACCATTTACTCACAAGAAATAAATACAACACTACTGCATGTAATCCAATTTCTTACCTAGCCTACAAATACCTTAAATTTGCTTACTGCACCTGTTACATTAGTACAGATAACAGGAACCACACATAACTAATCAACACATTCTGTAAGTAACTACGACTAAGACTAAGTTAACACTTTCATGTAATACACCCGATTTTCACTCACCAGTAAAGCCAGCACCATTTTAAGATTTAAAACAAAATATTATTAATATGAACCTTGGTAAACTTCTTGCACAACAATCTAATCTGTAACCTCAGCCATAGTACTGTCAGGAATCTGCAGTCATCTGACCCCCCCCCCCCCCAAATACAAAATAACAAAGAATGACACGTGACGCATAAACGGAACCGCACACTTGCTAGTGTAGTAAATGCAGCTGGCTGTAATAAGGAGGGGTAAACAGAAACACAGGCAATACACACGCCCAGCATACAAATTTACTCTACAACACCAAAATAATAATAAATGGGTATCACCCATCTATTTCCGAGATAGATCTGGAAAATACTGAAACAAAATAAATATTGTCTAATTGTCAGCGTGGAGAACACAATGCTGTCTACTGTACTTCACTGGCAACTGCACAACCCATCTCTGCCAATAGTCACCCCTCTCCACCCCTGTAACCCTGGATCTGAGGCCTAAAGGGGCAGCGTGCCTTCACCGCATCTGCATTTTGTACTCGTCATGCATTATTTTGTGTGCTTTTCTTTTTTTATGTATCTTACCTGCACACACTATTTACAGTTCTACCCCGCTGTCACCCAGTAACTCCATCTCTGAAAAACGGAGGTCTCCTGCACTCACTTATAAGAGGGAGAGTACACACCCGCTCGGGCCTCAACCTGGAAGTCGCGAGCTCCTGTCAGCATGAGCCTTCCAGCATTCATTACCAAAAATGGAAACAAACAGTTCAATACTTATGAGGGGATGTACCGTTGAATGAAACCCCAGCTGCTGTTCCTGGAGAAAACAAAACTACATATAATAAATGCCAGTACACAATCTCATCATGCAAAGAACAAAAGGCTCACTGAAAGCAGGTAAGAGAGGAGGGGGGGGGGAGGGGGTGCGTCGCAAGAAAACTTCTGAAGGCAAAAAAAAAATGTGCCAAACTCAACAATTCTTTCGTGACCACAATGGAAAAGGAATGACCTGGGGCGATCTTGAAGACTATTACAACAGTGAAGGTAAGGAGATCTGCAGTTAATGCTGTGCGAGAGTGTGTACCACATCTGGCTAGCTTATCCACGTGTAACTGTTCTGTTGGTGAAAAGTTAATGATATTTTTAGTTTAAACGTGCAGAATGGATAGAAAACTTTATGCTGCCCCCATCATACCTTTTAACTCTCCCTGATTTTGACTCAAACATCAGCTACAAGTCTATACTAGAGTTTCTCGTGCCTGTGGAAAACACTCGGGGATAACAGCTTGAAATTCCTATCATCTCATAGCGTGCTCGGAATTAAGCACACAGGCACCATGAGATGGTAGTCGGGGTTAATGAGTTAAACAAGGTTGTTTTCTGGAAGTCAAAGTGTAACCATGACCTAATCTGTTAAGTAAACTGCTTAATGGTTTAAGGGCAAACCAAAACAACAGCAGTGACAAAGAATTACTGTGGAATAACCCACCTTTGAATTTTTATCCCTGGGATAATAATTTGCATTTTGCCATGGCTTAACTGCAAAGTAGTTTGCCATTGTTTCATGTTCACTGAAATGTAACTGATCAATGTAGGGCGCATCTTATACATCTGTAAGCATTCCTTTATCCATGAATGAGGGATGCTATCAAATGCTTTTTTTGTAATCTATCCATGCCATACTTAAGAGAATTGTACAATGGGTCAGAATGTTTCTTTTGTTCTACTGCCATGATTGAGTTTTCTTCTAAATCACTATAAACTCTGCATCAATTCCAATATATAGTTTGTAAACTGTCCGAAGGCAAGTTACTGGCCTACAGTTTTTAGGATGGCTTACAAATTCACTTTTAAGGAGGACTATTATTTTTCCTGTTGTTAACTAGGTTGGTGTCTTTTCGGGATGTGCATATAAGGAATTCTTACTCACGGCTAAATCTTTCTGTAAAGATGTTAATACTTTAGACAGAAGTTAGATACTACAGTCTGGGCCTGGGTTTTCCAATTAGCAGCTTTTTTAAATTTTGTTTCAATTGCACTGTTACTTCATCACATTCCATACCCCTACATCTTAACTCCTGAAATGGAATGTGGATTTGATAAACTGCATACATACAGTAAGACAGTTGTGTTTTTTAAATTTTTCTATCTATTCAGCATCTTTATTATGTTCCATGGGGTCTCCAGGAATATTTCTCCAAAATGTGCCTATTTCTTCTTTCTTTGGTGGCATTGCTATTCCTTTTGCTTTGATTCCCAGCTCTCTAACAAGCCCATGTTTCTTTTTTATACCTTTCAAAAATCTGTTTTTTTCTTTATATCTTTATACTTCGTCTGTCACTTCTTTTTCTAGGTGGCCCAAAGTTCCTTCTTATATGTAATGTTTTCATGGATCTATTGTATTAATGAATGCAAATGTGCATTTGAAGCTTTAGACAGCTTTTCTTGTGCGTATTTTTCTTCCCTCTAATTTCTCTCAGTCTATCTGGAAATTCTGGGCTTCTTGCATGCTAGTAATAATACAGAACTTCTTCCTTAACCTCAGTATTCCACTTTGTCATCTTTATAGCTCTTTTCTGATATGTCCGTTTTTGTGGGATTTTTTTGGGGGACTATTACTTCCTTCTACAATAGGGGGCCATTCTCCCTGGGTCTATTTTAAATCATCGAATGCTTAAAAAAGCAAACGATTTATTGACCCCATGTAAGCGAAAGCTTACAATCTCGAATGCTTAGAACAGCGATTTTTTTTTCCAAGGGAAAAAAATTGCTGTTCCACAAAAAAAAAATAAATAACTTTAAAACATTACATAAAGTGGGGGGCTTCATCCCCCCTACTTAAATATACCAACTCCGAGAGCACACTACAGTGATGAAAACGAGAAAGTAATGAAGGCGGCCAAGCAATTTCTTTCCCAGGGAAAAAATTTGCTTATATGCCATTTTGCTATTTTGCCTTTTTGTGTTTTCAAGTTCGAGCAAGATGCATTCGAAAGAATGCATCTTCCATCATTTAATAAGAACCCATTCTCCCCCAAGCCTAGTATTACCACAATGTAGGAATGTTTCTGTGTATTGAGGATTCTACACTGCCACTTTTTCTAGTTCTGGTATCAGTGTGCACACCTGGATTGAGCACTTTTTTTTATCCTGGGACCTGTGCATCCAGCTGTCTTTTTTAATTTGTAACCTGCCTCTCTCCATGACACACCCTATACAAGGTACAATCTACTTATCAGTGTTGTTTTGGTGCAATTTTGTGAAAACAAGGTCGACCATGTAAAGGTATTCACCAAGGCTTGAGGTTGACTTCATTTCCAGCAATACTTATGTCCTTTTCCTGACAATTTCATTATCTTTCCAATCGGACTCCATCATCTCTCTATTCAAACTCCTTGTCAAGGGTGGCAAATAGTGGAACCCCTCAGCAATGAGACCTGCCATGTTTTGAGTCAAGTTCTTGCAGTGACACCCTGTTACAGGAGGAAATGTTCGCTCATATCATTTATCCTCCAAATGAGCACATCCCCCACATACAGCCCCCTGTAATATGTTTCTCCACCTGGTTTGTGTTGACAGTCTTACGTTACTGTCTTTCTTGTTCACTGTGCAAATGATGACAGTGATTTGTATTGTGATGAGGTGGAGTCTGAGGGACAGAGGGAGCAGACCATGCACTGACTAACACAGTCAGGCACGCATCAGGTCTAGTCTGTCTAACACTGCCGCTTTATAAACATTATGGCATACAGTTGTTGGCCAAACACTACTACTTTGCTAGTGCTACCATATATCATGGCTGCTACTAACTGGGGGGGGGGGGGTTCTTGCTGATCGTACAATCATGTGGCTCCTGATAGCCATCGGTGCATTCTGCTGCTCCTGCTGCTAATGGTATGTCTGGCAGATAATGCAACACTGCCACATGGTTGTGTTACAGATTCTACATACACAATACTAAATTATAACGTGTGGGAATACCTAACATGAAACCAGCAACTTTTTCCTGAATGTAAAATATCAACAATAACATACCAAGCACAAGAAATCCTGATGAAAATAACACCAACTGCTCCATCTTAAACAGGTACATTTGTCTGTATAGTGGTACATTTAGGGAAATGGTATTTTGCAATGTAATCTGTAGGGTTAAGGTTAGGTACAGGAGTGGGTTTAGGGTTAACACACTTGAATAAGGACTGTGCGGGGGGGCATCACTTGTAAACAAGTCTCACACACACACACACACACACACATACACACACACACACACACACACACACACACACACACACACTACAACCATACACGTGCATAACACAACATCTGTTTTCTGGGTCTATATTACCAGATTGAACATTTAGATTGTCGAATACCTAAACATCGAACTGATAATATCGAAAGCTAAAAATCACGAATGGACGCATTCATGCAGGGAAAGAATTCCCTTGGCCGTTATGTGGATTTTGCCCTTTTGACCAATGTTGACGGTATATTTAGTTGGGGGGTGTGGGGCTGAAGTCCCTCCACTTCATTTGGGTTTAAAAGTTTTTTTTTTATGGCCAAGGGAATTCTTTCCCTTCGTGAAAGCAGCCATTAGCGGTTTTTGGCTTTCGATATTACCAGTTCGATGTTTATGTATTCAACAACCTAAATGTTCATTCTGGTAATATAGACCCCTATTCTCTTGTCTACCTTTACTCTAATCCTTACCAGCAAACCCTTGTAGACATATACACAGGGTCTATATCATAAACTCGAAAGCTGAAAAGTCCTAAGCACAAAACTTAGAACTGGAAAGCTCGAAGTTCAAAAACGTTGAACTGTAGAAGGGAGATCGCCATCGAGTGCGGGAAGGGAAGATTTCCCTTTACAGCACTGTAGTGCGATCTCGGAGTTGGTATATTTAAGTAGCAGGGGTGTGGGGGTACAGGGGGCATCCCCCCCTGCATAGAGTGTTTTATTTTGTTTTGTTTTGAGTATTTAGTGTTTTTTTTTTATGTCAGATTTCAAGCTTTGAAGTTTTGTGCATCAGTCTTTTTAGCTTTCGATTATATGATATAGACACACACACACACACACACACACACACACTCCCAAATGCTGAAACATTCGTTATAACCTAATAATTTGCCATTCTACTTACTTGCACTTCTGCCTTCTGATATTTGGAAGTCAGACTTCAGTCTGTTAGTAGATAATGCTTGATCTAATGACATACTGCAAACATCTTCCTGGATCTCTCACAGAAGTACTGCACAGAACCACCAGATGTAACCAGGCAATGAAACCATATCTCCATTGATCCAAACACATATTCAATAGTGTCACTTGTTTAGACAAGTGTGGTGTTATATTGCATTTGTGCCTTGATTTCAGGGTTGTACACTAAGGTCATGAATGAGCTCTCAAGGGTATGGCCAGCATTACAAGCAAAATACAAACTTTTTTTTTTGGGGGGGGGGGGTTAGTCAGTGGCTACATGCATGGATATACATACACCAGCATTCATTCTGCACATTGAGCACTAACCAGCTAGACAGCCCTGTGGGAAATTAGTACTCTGAAAGTGGACATACAAGTTAGATGTACATCATATGTGGGAATCGTGAATAACCAGTCTGCTGTACACATTTATGAGAACTAAACCACTGTGTATTATAGACTACTTGGTAGTCAAGGAAATGTTAGACTTTCCTACTGATATACTTCTGTGACTGTGCACAAAATGGAACCTGTGATGTTCCATAAGCCAGACATAGTACTGCCTCTCTCCTCTGCAGTCCTCGGGAATCATATATGGTATTCCCTGTGCATTAGCATGATACCAAGGAACTTTCTGTGCATTCATAAGGCAGATTCCTGCAAAACACACAAGTGCCACCAGTAGGTCACAGAAAGGCCCCTGTAGCTATGATGAGCTACATATACCTTGGCATTCACAATGATAGGAAAACCACACATTTCCACAGACTGACCAAGTTCTTGATGATATCCTGATCCACTCCATAGTGATGCACTATCTGCTTTTCAGTCAGGATATGGTATGTTAGCCATTGCATGCATCATTTCTAAGCTGTAAGCTTACAAGTCTGTACTGGCAGCAACTGAAACAAATAATGCTGAGTGAACACTGCTGTACCTGCAAACATGACTACAGCATACAGTGATGACATTTCTTGGTGAGCACTCTATACATGTTACAGGAATGCACTAATATCCATGAAGCATGTTTTCAGTTCCTTCAGTTAAATCTCATTACTCACTCATTTCATTGTGCCTGATCATTTTCATGTGTTTATGTACTGCTCTGCATGCACTGGACATCACTCTCTGCAAGCTGTTGTTCAGACGTGTAACTCATGTCCGTTAACTGACACCATCCTGCATATTGCTGCAAACCACATGAAAGGTCCTTGTGTTGCACACAAACTGCCAGTGAATCATTCTCAGACAGCCCTTCAGGTAATATTCACCATGGACAAATGATGCTACCACAAATGGGATATTTAGTGCTTGACCTCATATTCCCTGAATATACATAGCATCATTAATAAAGTCAGTGAACTCCACTCTTGGATTAGCCAATATTCCTCTGACACAATAACTCTCACTGAAACCTGGCTTAAACCCCACAACACTGAAAGAAATCTTACCCTCAGGCTACAACATCTTTCGCCTTGACAGGGTCCACAAAAAAGGAACAGGTGTTGTTTTACTTCACCCCAACCAGCTTAATTTGTCCCCGCTGTCAATCTCACTCCCTAACTTCTACCCTGCTGAATAGTAAACTGCAGCCTCAGTAATTTTTCATGATAAACTCACAATTGCTTCTAATATATATATATATATATATATATATATATATATATATATATATATATATATATATATATCCATCCCCAGGCAACAACATCCTTATATTTGAACAGGTTCTCTCCTGGATCACTGACTCCACACCTAACAAAACTATCATACTAGGTGACGTCAACATAGACTGGCAAACCCAAACCACTGACTCCCCCAACTCTAGCATAAATCTACATGGCTTTACACAACTTATCACAACCCCCTACCCATTTTAGCAACACTTCTAAATCAGGATCCATACTGGACTGGATCCTTGTCTCCAATCCAAATGTCTATCACAACCCCATAACATTACCTGATGTACTAAGCGACCTTCTCCCACATGCATCCAAAGATACTTCCCACAACACTTTAAACCTCACAAATACAAAGACTGTTGAACGCTCTAACTTCAACCCTGAGATGTTCAACACCAAACTCTCCTCCATTAACTGGTTCTTCCTCTTACACTTACCCCTTGATGATGCCATTCACAAATTCAGCAACACTCTCCTAGAAATCCCTTGTTCCACCTAAGAAAACAAGAATTAAATCTCTATCTGCACCTTGGCTTGCACAATCTACACTCTCTCTGATGCTCAAAAGAGACAATGCCTGGAAAAATTGTCAAAAAACAAAATCCCTGATATACCACCAAAACTACAAAGAACTTCATAATCTCACTAAAAGACATCTCACTAATGACAAAAAAATCTTGTATCTTAAGTCTCAATCTAGCCATAACAGGAATTCTAAAAAAATTGAAACACCATTAATAACATACTTTTTCCTGGTAGACCCAGTACACCCAACCCTTGCCCTAACAACCCTCCTCTTGAAACTGCCTCTATTCTTAACTCTTACTTCATTGACTCCATCAGTAAACTAACCCACAATGGAAACACCACTAACCTCCGTCATTTCCCCTCCCTCTGACCTCAACTCTCTACCTTCTCATTCACTCCTGTTCCCACTGCCTACATAAAAATTCTACTCAGCAAACTAAAGCCATGCTCCCCCTCAGCAGACAAACTTCCACCCTATTTTCTAAAGCTTGCAGCTACCTCTACAGCCTACCCTGTCTGTATCATAATTAATTGATTAATCCATGACTCTACTGTCCCCACCATCTGGAAATTATTTCACACTATACCAGTCCACAAGGGAGGATACTCAACTGACCTCTCTAACTACCGTCCCATAGCTATTCTGTCCCCCCTCTCAAAAATACTAGAAAAATGTATTCACTGTCAACTCATGGACTATCTTCTTCAGAAAAATGTACTCACTCCTATCAAACATGGCTTCTGCCCTAACCACAGCATAATTACTGCTCTTATTTCCTTCACACAAACTATCTCACAAGCTAGAGGCCATAACAAACTCGCCTCCTGTCTATTTTTAGACCACTCCAACGCCTTCAACACTGCCTTCCACCCCAAGCTCCTTTCCAAATTGCCCGACCTTAGTTTTTCTTATCCCACTGTCAAATGGTTCTCAAGCTACCTCACCAACATACAGTAGTCTATCAAATGGCTCTCTTCCTTCTCACCCTTCCTCCCTGTTAATACAGGAGTACCTCAAGGCTCCATTCTCGGGCCACTACTATTTAATATTTTCACAAACAGCCTACACACTTCCTGCTCTCACTCTTCTGTTATACAATATGTAGATGATTCCACTATCATGTCTACCTCAGACAGTTTCTCAGACCTCTACTCAATAACTCAAAATTCCTTCAACTCCATAGAAAATTGGTTAACAAATAATCAACTTATTCTCAACCAAAAAAAAAAAAACTCCAAACTTCTCCCATTTCTTCCTAAATCTCTTTCACCTCAAACCATCATTTATCGCATCACTTGACAACACTCACATTAACACCAAAAACCTACCGCTACTATGCAGAATCATCAATGATCAACTTAAATTTGATCTGCCCATTCAGTACTGTATCAAGAAGACAAACCAAAAGCTGGGCTTACTTTATAGATATAAAAAATTCCTCACCAAAGACTCCAGACTTTCCCTTGCCAATGTGCCTACCTTCTTCCTAGTCTTATTTATGTGTCACTAATTCTGACTAACCTGCAATCCTCTTTAAAGACCAAACTCAAACTCACTTAAAACAAAATTGCTAAGTTTGCTGAAAATCAACCTGACAACTCTCACCATTTCCTATCTCTTAAAACACTAAAATGGCTTGAATTTTCCCACCAGCTCCTTATATCCCAGCTGCTCCTTACTCACTCTATCCTCTACAAACCTTCCTCCTGCCTCGCCATTTCCTCCCTCATCTCCATATATACACCCAACCGCTCTCCACAAAACTCTGACCTATCCCTCTTAGAGATCTACAAGCCCATAAGAAAAACTGGCCAAAATTTATACAGCTACTGTTTTGCCTCAGCTTGGAACAAACTTCCACTGAACATCAGAACTATACCCAATACTAACGCCTTCAAAAAAAACTTAAAGGAAACACTATTAAAGTCATGCAGCTGCTCTTGCCAAAGCACAACCTAACTCTCTCCATACCCTTTACCTCTCTCTCCTATATCCTTCCTATTCTGCCTAACAGCTCTACCTTTCTTTCTATTGTTTAATCTACTTCACTTTTTCCTGAGCCTACTAACTATCCCACTATTCATCCTGAGTTCTATTATGTAACTACATCCCAGCATTGGATTGTTGCTTTAATTTGCTCCATTGCTTGCTGACTCTAATACTTGTTGTCTGCAATCCTTATATCTCCAGGGACTGTTGTCATGACTTGCCTCATTGCCTGCAGATTCTTACAAATGTCTGTAATCCTGACATTTCCTTATAATACTATGTGGCCACCTTATAAGACTTCATTTGTAATAACAGCATTTGTTATATCTATGTTAATCTGCATTTTAACTGCTCTGTTTGGAGCTTTTCCCCCTGGGCCATGGCTGAAAATGGGCCTTGGCACAGTCGGACATACCCAGTTAACAAATGTCAAATAAATAAAATAAATAATTTAAAGATTCACTAGACAGACACAGAGGTAACACAATAGAGACAGCAGAGCTTGGTACATTATGGAGAGGGGCAAAGAACTAATTAGCCTAATGAAACATATTGAGTCCCTGCTGTATGGAATTTTGAGGAAGCAGCTGTGACCTTCAGAGTAGCAAGACTCTAACAATGAAGAGGGGGAACATTTGAAGCTGCAATAGCGTATAGTAACATCTCTACCTAAAAGTGGGCAGACAAAGAATTAGTGCAGGACATGCAGTGAGGCTTGCTCCCTAAGAAAGTGTAACAGCAAGTTACTGTGGAGAAATCATAATTTATTTTTTCTACTCTGCAGTATTGTAATTGTGACAGGAAGATAATAGTTCAAGAGTATGAAATAAGAGTCGAGTACACCAAGAAAAAAATGATTTATTTTATTATGTACACATCTGTAGCCCAATATTTTCTTCAAAAGAGGTGAAGATGATACAAATGTAGAGTACCTTTATATCTTTATTCTCTTTGCCATCATAAACTTTAGCTATTTTTGCATAATACACCTTCACATAAGTGTGCTTGAAATGCAGTACATATTTTCTTCCACTTAATTTTATTGCCCCCCCCCCCCACACACACACACACACACACTTACTAGTCAGCATTCAGCCATGGTTCCACACCCCCTTTTCAATCTCCAAAACTGTGCCATAGAGGAGAAGGAGGTATCCTGGTACAGCACTATCATGACAGTAGGGGATCTTTCCCCTAATCTATCAAAAAACTCACCATCAGACATCTGAACTAGCAGCACTTTTGAATGGTTAAAGCTGTCTACTGAACATACCTTTTTGCTGTGGTAACTGTAGCTTTACCACCACATAAAAGATTCCACTTATTTAAAAAACTAACCTCATTTCACTGCTGTTTTTAATCACTTGTGTATAATCACTTGTCTGCCATATTCTAGAATATACATTTTGTCTCTCTTACTGTTTCCTTGCATTCTGATAACTAAACTTGTACTTGCTCCCCCATACATTCCATTTTTAATTTATTCTGTTGTTCTGCTTCCCATCATCTTTTCAGTCTAGTAAAGACTGCACAGCTCAATCTTTAACAGCTGTTTTAGTTTTGCTTCAACCTTCTTGTCAGTTTGCCCTCAACATAACTGATCATAACAGTTCTTTATATACTGCTCAAAGTAAGTAATCAGATAAATCACTACAATTACCATTCTCTTACCATTTTAAGTATGTAGACTGTGCCCTGTTAATTGAAGTGCAATTTGAAAGAATGGACTAGTGAATAAATCAAGTTGTTTTAAAAAAATGTTTCTTCATTATCCCCATGAATGGGGACTGTGCCCTTCTGCAAAACTGCTGAATGATAAAATCAACTAACTACAGGATAAAACTTCTGGGGAGGTGGGGGCAGTTTAGAAAAAATACCCTTCAGCTTTTAATTAGTAACTCTAAAGCTAAATTCAAAGAGGCCTCCCAAACGCTGACGGACACTCTTGTACATTTTATTTGTAGGCACTTCAGCTTTTCTCCCAGGCTTCCACTGAATATCATCTGTATCCAGATGGTGGGAAAAAAACAAACAAAAACAAAACATGTTTATTTCATGTATTTAAAACAACCCTACCAACATTAAAAAAAAAAAAAAAAAAAAAACGACATGCATAAATCTTCTATATGTAATGGAGGAAAAAATAAAGCCAAACGGGGCTAAGTGCCCAAGTCTCAGGATAAGAAGTGTCCTGCTTGGCCTAAGCTGGAAAGACGCGACAGTGCAAAACCTTCAGCAGCAGACTAAAATCATCCACACTGCAGGACCTACTCACTATCTCTACTCTTTATTTATTTATTCATGTATTTATTTATTATCAGAATTTATTTAGTGGGTTAGTCTGACTGAGCCTAAGAAGACTCTTTTTGATTAGAGACCCTGGGAGAAAATAAAATTTAAAAATTAATGATTCCACTTCTTGAGAGTTACAAAACAATACAGAAAGGGGACAACTGTACAAAGTACAAAAGAAAGAAAGACATTGCATAAAGTACAATACAATTTAAAAACAATGCAATATGATGTAATTTTGTGATATGAAATGATGGTCCTATAATTATACTAATTTACATGGGAAATAATATGAGAAGTATAAAATGTGAAGTGAAAAAATTAAAAGGGGTATTCACTACAGTACAAGAAGTACTGAAAAACAACTGAGATGCAGGTTGGTAGGCTGACAATAAGAAAAAGAAGGGGTGCGGATGAAAGGTAAGAAAAGAGAGGATAAAAAGAAAAAATGTAGGTTATAGATCATGAGTGTTACATGTGAGAGAAGGAAGAGAATGAAGGATGGTACAGTATATAAGGAAGTTTGGAGGAAAGTGAAGTGAAGTGGAATGTGGGTTTAGTAAATTGTATGAATAAAGTAAGATGGTTATAATTTAAAGTTATTAAATGTTGAAGGATTATTTAAATTGGCCAATATTAGTTAAATCTACAGATCCAGCTGGAATATTTTAAATTGGGTCACATTGATTTCCAAATTTTGGATACATATACTAAGTAGAGAAAAGTATCATATTGATTATATGATTTGATTGTGACCAAATTATTTCTGTTTTGAGATCTTAGTTCTTTGGGTGGGTTATATATCTGAATCAAATACACAACTGTTGTATACTTGTTATATTGTTGTATGCTGGGTGTAGTTTTTTGGTGGGCAAGAGTTAAAGGGTACTGTATGTCTAGCCAGCTCAATTTTTTGTGGTCCAGAACAATAATGCCTTTTATTTTTCTTACTTTAGCTGCATATTTAGTAATTTTACTATAAGTGTTTTTGGGCTTGTGAAGTAGACTTTTCTGAATGTTAGAAATGAACATGCACATAATAGATGTGGGAGTAACAAAGCACATGCCGTATCAATTTTAGACTTATTCTATAAGATTTGGTTTAGAGTTGTATAGCATTTGGAGTGTTTGATTTGTTCTAGATATAATGCAATTGATATGTTTGTCAAACTTAATATTTTGAACAGTAATAATTTTATGTGGGTTACTGTGTGGTAGAATTATTGTTTAAAGGTGTAATAACAGATACTGAATTTTGTTTATGAGTTGAATCTAAACAGTATTCATTTTTTGGGGGGGGATTTGGAGCAACTGAGAAATCAGATACTGTTCCATTTACGTGAAAGATTACTGGGTTATTTTTTGGAGCTGGTCAGAATAACCTGCTCAACTGAGTTATCTGCATGTTGTATGATGCTTACTTTGTCTGCTAAGATGTGCATGCAATTGATGAAAATATTGACTAGGAAGGGTCTTAGGATGGAGCCTTCAGCCATGCTTGCCATATTGTGGTTAAAGGATGAGTACATACTATCTGGTGGGACTGAATGATCTATGAGTGTGACAGATTTTGAATTTGTTTACAGTATTTATATTCACATCAACTTTCTACAAAATAATAAGCTATGTTGACTTCCAAGATGGCTGCACATTGAACATCAGCTCTCCCGGTATGAAAACAGAAATTCTTAACAGAGAGCCAGTAAACTCATATCTTTGGGGCAAATTTCAGTAACTAGCTGGTAAGTGGACTGCCTAGATGCCAGCAACAATGAAATTTAGAGAACCTGAAAGAAAATTAATCACAACAGGTGAGGAAAAAACACTGACTGGGAAGAATTCTGTAACTGCTCAGCAAAAGAGCAGTGCAAGCTCCAGCTTTGGTGCAACACATGACTTCCAGTTACCTAGAGGAAAAAACTAAGTCAAATGTACTCAGATCTGATTAAAATAAACAAAACACTGATGGAGTATACCAACTCAAATAAAAAAAAGCTAGAAAAATTGGAAGACACTTTTAAAACATATATTCAGATGAGGTGATAAGACTCCAAAAATCAGAGGTTGAAATGAAGAAAAGACTGGCTGAATATGAAACTGCTCAAGAAGAGATATGTCAAAAAAGAATAGATTTAGAACACAGTGTACGTAGGGAATACCTGAGATTTTTTTGCTGTACCAGACAAGCTGGAAGGAAGAGACTGTATTAATTTTATGAAAGCACAAATAAGCAATTGGACTGGTATTCCACAGCAAGACTTATTAATTGAAAGCACACGTCATATGTATGCTACAAACCTGGCCACGAGAAAGCAGCCTAGACCTTTAATAGTAAAGATGCAGTTCTACTAGTAGAAGGAGTTGATTTTGACAAAACTGTGGTAGAAGGACAAAGTACTAAAAATGGAAGAAAGTAAAGGGTTTGTAGAAAATTATTACTCACTGTATACCAGGTAGAAGAGGAGGAAATTTATTCCACTAATCGGGGAATGTTGAGAAGCAGGTGTCAGATTCAAAATACTGTATCCAGCTGCCTTCAGAATATTGTTCCCTGAAGGGAAAAAAAAATATTTTGTGATATAGAACATGCTAAGGAGGAAATACAAAACTTTGTCCAACAAAAAGTGAGCTGTGAAGCATAAGGAGATCTGCTTCTTGTTCTTCTGGTAATAAAGACCACAGAGAGACTGTGCCAATGAAACCCTCTCCAATGTTTCAAAGGAAAATGCTCAAGAGACAGAAACCAGCATCTCGGAAATTGACAAATAAATTTGGGATTATAAAGCATTAATTACATTTGTGAAACATGACAGAACAAGAAAACTTGGAACTATTGGGACTTTTCTGAAATTGTTATACCTGTAGAGTTCTCTAAAACACAGCCCTACTTCACATCATTAATGTTTGGAAGAACACTTAAGAGAGGGGAAGATGAGGGAAAGAATTAAGTGTAAGTAAAACAAAATGTTGCTCTTTACAGTAGTATTTTTATGGCGCATGATACAATCTGAATGCTATAAAATAAAGTTTTGTCAGTTATTTTCAAATGTAATAGGGATACTTAAGTAAATAGGTGCCCCTGTTTTTTGTTTCCTTCTTTTCTCTTTCTCAGTGTTCAGTTTTAAGAAATGTAGGCCATGCAATGTAAAAAAAAGAAGAAAAGTCTGGTCAAAAGAGCATAATACTAGAAAAAAATGAGGTTTATTCTCTTGCATAAGGAAATAACCGGAATAAGGCCCTTTGCTTGATCAAGTTTCAAAATAAAGCAAATAAATAAAGAAGATTGAATATAACAGGCATTCCTCTAGCAAATAAATAAAAGCTTGTAGAAGCACTTCTGTACCTGGTTCTCACGTCTCCATTGAGACAATTTGATATAGAGCAATAAAAACAGAATACTTCTTTCTTTCAATGCCTAGGAGATAATGTTTTCTGAAGGCATTCAAGCAATTTCCCAAACTGGGAGACCAATAAAGATAAGACAAACCCAGACAGCACTTAGTAGAAGCACAGGCTCTACCATGCATCTTAACATGGATAACCTTCCTTTTAGGTTAACTCAAGTTTATGAGTGTAGCTGTCAGTTTGGGACAATTGTTTCTATTAGGAGGGTAAAACTTCAATATTTGAAGCTGTACATAGTTTTGTGTGCTAGTATTAAGTTAATAAGTTTAAGGGGTGTATTGGGGATGTGTTTCTTTCTTTCCTTCTTTCTTTCTTTTTTTGTTTGAGGGTTTTCAATAAAACAAAGTTTTATAAAATGTAACATTGGCTCAAATGGAAATAACAAGAAACAACTGTATAAAAGATCAACCTGCAAAATATTAGTGTATGCCTGTAACACAAAAGTTGGAACTAGATACTTAACAAAAAAGCTGTTACACATAAAAGGCAGGAATAATAACTTTTTAAAAAAATGATGATTTCTATATTATCTTTATATGTTAATGGTCTCACAGACGTATACAAAAAAGAAAGAGGAGTGAACTATATTAAAAATGTAGAATGCAAACAGCTATGCTACAGGAGACACATTTGGAAAGAACTGAACATGTGAATTTGATAAATAAAGATTTTTTTCAGGATGGTTACTCAGTGGAATAGCTGTGACGAAGGAAAAGAAAAGTACTTATATTAGTTGCAAGAGGAGCTCCAATAGTGATACAAGACAATAAAAAGATAATAATGTTAGATATGTAGTGCTAAGGGGCTTCTGGCAAGGGAAGAGGATTACACTGTCATCTATTTATAGTCCACCTAAAGCTGCTACAATGGAGCTTAAGAAAATTCTGGGAGAAATAATTAGTTTTCAGCAGGGAATGTTAGTGGAACTGGATTTTGATTTGCCGCAGTGAAAATGTGTCTGGGGGGGCACAAAAAAGAAAATATAACAAGCAGGGTAGATTTTTGAAGAAAATATTTGGCATGAAAGATGTGCAGAGTGAATTTACATATTATTCCCCAAGATACAAAGTTTAGGGTATGCTATACAGAACTTACATTTCACAGGAACAAGTGCATTTAACTGAAAGTTTTGATATGCATCCAATACCTATTTCAGATCACACACCAATAACAACTAAAACAAAAAACACAGGGTAATCAAATAAAAATGAGACACTGGCGCTTTCTCACCTGTCTACTGAAAAGAGAGGAATTTAAGGAATGAGTAGTGGAAATTACTTGGAAGTTATTAGAGAACAAAGAAATTTCTTTTGAAAATAAAGCTAGGCAGTGGGATAAGAGTAAAGTGGAATTTAAAAATAGAGTGGAAATACAAGAAAAAGAGATATGGTTAAAGAGTAACAAGAATTACTTAGACAGACTGACTAATGTTAAAATATTGAAGAATCGGGGCAATCTCACAGAACAAGAACAGGAGCAATTGCAGAATGCTAAACAGAAAGTAAGGGATTACCTCAGTAATATGCATGAGTTTAGAAAGGTTGCTGTTAAGCCACTGTTTTTGATAATAACTCCAAAGCACAAAAACTTTTAGCACAATGACTCAGAAAGTAAAATGGGCTGTCACCAAGCTTAGGGAGCCTATAACAAGGAACATAATAACAAGAGGTACTAGAAATAGTTCAGAAATTTTATAAAAATCTGTATAAAGCACAGAAATGTGAAAATAAAAAAGATACAAATGGAAATGTTTATGTAAGAATTAAATATACCAAGGCTAGAGGTAAATGAGGCTCAATTACTAACAGATAGGATAGAAGGAGATGAGATAAAAATGGTGATGTTTAACCAATCCACAGGAAAGTCCCCAGAAGTAGATGGTATTCCTGCAGAAGTTTGGAAGCTAGGAGGGAAAAACTGGTAAAGATCTGGAAGGTTATGTTTAACAGTATTTTAAGAGGAAGAGAAGCACCAACATCCAAGAAGAAAGCGGCGGTGGCTCTAACCTAAAGAGGGTAATGACCCTTCAGATCCAACTTCATACAGAAACATTTCAATTCTAAACCATGATTATAAAGTATTTAAGTCTATAACAGCCAAAATAATGTCAAAGATGATGCCAAAACTGATAGATATGAATCAGTGTGGTTTTGTGGAGGGGAGCTAAACATTTGACAACATTAACACAACACTGATGATCTAGAGTGAATCAGAATGTAAGAAAATACTACTGATCTTGGTCTTGATGTACAGAAAGCATTTGACAATGTAAGCTGGAACTTTATGAGTAGGGCAATGGAAGCATTTGCACTCCCTGATAAAATTATAAGGTTGATTAGGAAAATATATGAGGGATCTGAGGCAAAAATTAAAGTGGGTGAGTTCCTCTTTGACAATTTCTTTTGGAGCAGAGGAACCAGGCAGGGGTGTTCTCTTTCCCTTTTGTTATTTGCATTATGTTTAGAACCACTGGCAAAGAAAATAAAAAACTCAGAAATTCAAGAATATAATTGGTATAGCAGTCAAGAAAAGCTGGCTCTACTTACAGATATTATTTTATGCCTGATAAAACCAGTGTTGTAGAACATTTTGAGTCAGTTTCAAATCTTTTCGAGATATGAAATTAATGAAGCTAAAACAAAGGCAATAGCTGTAAATTATGTATCCACATATAAAATGGTTCAGCAATATCTATATTTATGGAGACATGATCTTTATTTCCCCTACTCCACCACTCAGCTGCTGTGCTTCCCTGGTTCCAGCGTCTGCACCCTAGTACTAGGGCCCCTGCCCCACCCTGCCCTAACCTGCTGAAAATCCCCTCCTGAACTCTCTGACAAAGAACCAGCTCCAACGAACTAATAACCCGAAACTATCAGACCTTCTGCTCTCTGAGTCCTTCTACTACAAGGATCCAAGAAACTTGGGCCCCTGCCCACCCTGCCCTAACCTGCTGAAAATCCCCTCCTGAACTCTCTGACCAAGAACCAGCTCCAACGAACTAATAACCCGAAACTATCAGACCTTCTGCTCTCTAAGTCCTTCTACTACAAGGATCCAAGAAAGTATGTTTACTGTTGTAACTCTGTACTGTTAATTAGTTGATCTTACTAGGTCGCAGTACGTTTCCCTGCCAGACAAGCCAGCAGCCTCTACCCCCTCTGCTTTACTGCTCGCACTCCTAGTCCTCCCCCTTACTCTCTCTACCCCCTTCTCTGCTGCTTCAGTTCTCCCTGCTCTTCCTACTGCCTTCCTGAACCTCATTAGCTCCCTTCCTGATTCTCCCCTTGGGGTCTCTACTAATCCAGTCTGAATGACCACTAGGTGGCGCCCCACTACCTCTTCTGTTCCCACTATCTTTCCCTCTCCTCCTTATCTCCCTTACTACAGCCCTTCAACCTCCCTTCCTCTGCTCTCTCCCTCTCTACTGTCCAGAACTCACAGCCATCCTTTTCCTTACTCAGCCCTCTACTCCCTTTCTGAAGTCTCTTCCTCTCCCTCTGTCTTTGTCCTTTGCATTCTTCCCTCTAACGCCTCTTCTCTGCACATCTCACTACCCTTCCTTCTCTCTCCTTCACTTACATTCCCCATCTTCACATCTCTGCTAATCTTGTTAAACTTACCTTCTGACTACTCACTCTTTACTGATTGTCTTCCTCACTTTTCTTCTCCTCTGGCTCTTCCCGCTCGATTTCCGGCTTGTTTCTGCTCTCTCTATCCACTCCCCTCCTCCCCTTGCCCCCTCTCTTCTCCTTCCCGCCCACTTCCTCCCCTACTCTTCATAACTCCCGCTCACTAACACACGCCATCTTTATTTCCCCTACTCCACCCCTCCGCTGCTGTGCTTCCCAGTAAGTTCTGGCTTTCTGCTTAATTTGGAATACAGGACTGTTCATTGTACTTTTTCTGCTGATTAAATGTGATTCTTGTACTTGTTTTCTCCCACTGCACTCGCCACATATTCAGAGCGTTGCTCGTAAAGCTGCGTCTTAACTACAAGGGATTTGACCGTTTGCTGTCGTTCTCTTTTTTTTTTTTATAGCTTCAACTTTACAGTTTTCTACCTGTATATCAGAGGTAGCTGTTAGTGTTGACTTAATCTGGGCTAGTCGCTAACTTGCTTATTGGCTTTTTTGCTTAACTACAATACAGGACTGTTTCATTGTAAATTTTGTGCTGTTTGAATGTGATTAATTGTACTTGTTTTCTCCTCTTACAGTTAGCGTTTTGGCTTTTATGCTTAAATCTGGGCTAATCGCTAGCTTGCTTGTTTGGCTTTTATGCTTAACTACGATACAGGACTGTTTCATTGTAAACTTTGTGCTGTTTGAATGTGATTAGTTGTACTTGTTTTCTCCTATTACAGTTAGCGTTTTGGCTTTTATGCTTAATCTGAGCTAGTTGCTAGCTTGCTTACTGGCTTTTATGCTTTACTACAATACAGGATTGTTTCATTGTAAATTTTGTGCTGTTTGAATGTGATGAGTTGTACTTGGTTTCACCTATTACAGTTAGAGTATTGGCTTTTATGCTTAATTGATACACAGGACTGTTGTTTATACATTTTCTGCTGTTGGAATGTGACTTGTTGTACTTGTTTTTCTGCCTTTACACTTGCCTATAGTCAGAGTGTTGCGCGCTATACTGGCGTCTTCTCTGTGAGGGACTAATTTGTTTGTTTGCTGCCGTTTACTTTAGCGACGCTTCTAGCTTCACTTTTACAGTCCTCTACCTGCATACCAGTGGTAGCAATCCCAGGATACTGTTCAGTTAATCTGGGCTTGTTGGTGAGGATTCCAACCTATGTTCTCCATTTTAGCTTAGCTGAGATAACAAACAAGTCAGCTTATACCCCTGTTCCACATGCTGCATGTCGTACCTAATTTGGCTTTGCTTTAATTTAATTTAGTTAACTCAGTGCTAGCCATACAGTACGCAAAGAAAGCCCAATTCGATTTCTTTCCTAAAAGTAGTTCTGGCTGTGTTTTTAACTGTTGTGCTTGCTTTATTTTCTTAAATAACTCAGCACTAGTCGCACAGTATCTCTAATCAACATAGACAATAAAGGCAAGCCGTGCAGCTAGTCTCACAGTAGTAATAATTTAATTCAATGTAGCCCCAAATAGCTTGTTTTGCAACTCTTGGCTGTGTTTGACTGTTTGGACTTTTCGTTTAGCCGAATTCATGCTTGTTGCACTGTATTCAAACCATGCTGCCTAGTAATGCTTGTTACTTTTGTGAAGCTCACTGCTGTAATTCAACTGTTGGGGCTTGCTTATTTTAACCAGAATACATAGATTGTTATCCTGAACTGTAGTTCCAGGCATCTGCTGTGCTTGGTTTATTACATTTCACCTGGTTTCTCAGTGTTTGTCTATAACCTCGCAAGTCTGCTGGGTGTGCATATATATATTGTCTTCAGCTTCACATCCTCTGTGCAAACTGTGTTCAGCTGTCCCAGTATAACCTGTTGTGTTTTATTTCTCTGGCTGCTATTTGCATTAATTTGTTTTAAATAACTTCATGACAGCCTGATATTTGTCTACCAATTTGTTTTTTGTTAATTTTATATTGCTGCATTTTGAATTTAATTTTGTTTAATATAACTTTCTGAATGCCTGACATTTGTCTTTTAATATACCGTGATGCCTTTACTACTGCTTAAAACCTCTCTTCTTTCCACTGTATTTTTTGCAGCTTGGGCCCCTGCTCACCCTGCCCTAACCTGCTGAAAATCCCCTCCTGAACTCTCGGACCAAGAACCAGCTCCAACGAACTAATAACCCGAAACTATCAGACCTTCTGCTCTCTGAGTCCTTCTACTACAAGGATCCAAGAAAGTATGTTTACTGTTGTAACTCTGTACTGTTAATTAGTTGATCTCACTAGGTAGCAGTACGCTTCCCTGCCAAATAAGCCAGCAGCTTCTGCCCCCTCTGCTTTACTGCTCGCACTCCTAGTCCTCCCCCTTACTCTCTCTATCCCCTTCTCTGCTGCTTCAGTTCTCCCTGCTCTTCCTACCACCTTCCTGAACCTCATTTGCTCCCTTCCTGATTCTCCCCTGGGGTCTCTACTAATCCAGTCTGACTGACCACTAGGTGGCTCTCCACTACCTCTTCTGTTCCCACTATCTTTCCCTCTCCTCCTTATCTCCCCTACTACAGCCCTCCAACCTCCCTTCCTCTGCTCTCTCCCTCTCTACTGTCCAGAACTCACAGCCATCCTTTTCCTTACTCAGCACTCCTCTAATCCCTTTCTGAAGTCTCCTCCTCTCCCTCTGTCTTTCTCCTTTGCATTCTTCCCTCTAACTCCTCTTCTCTACACATCTCACTACCCTTCCTTCTCTCTCCTTCATTTACCTTCCCCATCTTCACATCTCTGCTAATCTTGTTAAACTTACCTTCTGACTACTCACTCTTTACTGATTGTCTTCCTCACTTTTCTCCTCCTCTGGCTCTTCCCGCTCGATTTCCGGCTTGTTTCTGCTCTCTCTATCCACTCCCCTCCCCCCTTGCCCCCTCTCTTCCCCTTCCTGCCCATTTCCTCCCCTACTCTTCATAACTCCCGCTCACTAACAGACGCCATCTTTATTTCCCCTACTCCACCCCTCAGCTGCTGTGCTTCTCTGGCTCCAGTGTCTGCACCCTAGTAGTAAGTTCTGGCTTTCTGCTTAATTTGGAATACACGATTGTTCATAGTACTTTTTCTGCTGATTAAATGTGATTCTTGTACTTGTTTTCTCCCATTGCACTCGCCACATATTCAGAGCGTTGCTCGTAAAGCTGCGTCTTAACTACAAGGGATTTGTCCGTTTGCTGTCGTTCTCTTTTTTTTTTATAGCTTCAACTTTACAGTTTTCTACCTGTATATCAGAGGTAGCTGTTGGTGTTGACTAAATCTGGGCTAGTTGCTAGCTTGCTTATTGGCTTTTATGCTTAACTACAATACAGGATTGTTTCATTGTAAATTTTGTGCTGTTTGAATGTGATTAGTTGTACTTGTTTTCACCTACTACAGTATTGGCGTATTGGCTTTTATGCTTAATTGATACACAGGACTGTTGTTTGTACATTTTCTGCTGTTGGAATGTGACTTGTTGTACTTGTTTTTCTGCCTTTACACTTGCCTATAGTCAGAGTGTTGCGCGCTATACTGGCGTCTTATCTGTGAGGGACTAATTTGTTTGTTTGCTGTCGTTTACTTTAGTGACACTTCTAGCTTCACTTTTACAGTCCTCTGCCTGCATACCAGCGGTAGCAAGTCCCAGGATACTGTTGAGTTAATCCGGGCTTGTTGGTGAGGATTCCAACCTATGTTCTCCATTTTAGCTTAGCTGAGATAACAAACAAGTCAGCTTATACCCCTGTTCCACATGCTGCATGTCGGCTCTGCCATAACTAATTTGGCTTTGCTTTAATTTAATTTAATTAACTCAGTGCTAGCCATACAGTACGTAAGGAAAGCCCAATTCTCTTTCTTTCCTAAAAGTAGTTCTGGCCGTGTAGTTAACTGTTGTGCTTGCTTTATTTTCTTAAGTAACTCAGCACTAGTCGCACAGTATCTCTAATCAACGTAGACACTAAAGGCAAGCCGTGCAGCTAGTCTCACAGTAGTAATTTAATTCAATGTAGCCCCAAATAGCTTGTTTTGCAACTCTTGGCTGTGTTTGACTGTTTGGACTTTTCTTTTAGCCGAATTCATGCTTGTTGCACTGTATTCAAACCATGCTGCCTAGTAATGCTTGTTACTTTTGTGAAGCTCACTGCTGTAATTCAACTGTTGGGGCTTGCTTATTTTAACCAGAATACATAGATTGTTATCCCGAACTGTAGTTCCAGGCATCTGCTGTGCTTGGTTCATTACATTTCACCTGGTTTCTCAGTGTTTATCTATAACCTCGCATGTCTGCTGGGTGTGCATATATATATATTGTCTTCTGCTTCACTTCCTCTGTGCAAACTGTGTTCAGCTGTCCCAGTATAACCTGTTGTGTTTTATTTCTCTGGCTGCTATTTGCATTAATTTGTTTTAAATAACTTCATGACTGCCTGATATTTGTCTACCAATTTGTTTTTTGTTAATTTTATATTGCTGCACTTTGAATTTAATATTGTTTAATATAACTTTCTGAATGCCTGACATTTGTCTTTTAATATACAGTGATGCCTTTACTACTGCTTAAAATCTCTCTTCTTTCCACTGTATTTTTTAAAGCTTGGGCCCCTGCCCACCCTGCCCTAACCTGCTGAAAATCCCCTCCTGAACTGTCTAACCAAGAACCAGCTCCAACGAACTAATAACCCAAAACTATCAGACCTTCTGCTCTCTGAGTCCTTCTACTACAAGGATCCAAGAAAGTATGTTTACTGTTGTAACTCTGTACTGTTACTTAGTTGATCTTACTAGGTCGCAGTACGCTTCCTTGCCAGACAGCCAGCAGCTTCTACCCCCTCTGCTTTACTGCTCGCACTCCTAGTCCTCCCCCTTACTCTCTCTATCCCCTTCTCTGCTGCTTCAGTTCTCCCTGCTCTTCCTACTGCCTTTCTGAACCTCATTAGCTCCCTTCCTGATTCTCCCCTCGGAGTCTCTACTAATCCAGTCTGGCTGACCACTAGGTGGCGATCCACTACCTCTTCTGTTCCCACTATCTTTCCCTCTCCTCATCTCCCTTACTACAGCCCTCCAACCTCCCTTCCTCTGCTCTCTCCCTCTCTACTGTCCAGAACTCACAGCCATCCTTTTCCTTACTCAGCCCTCCTCCACTCCCTTTCTGAAGTCTCTTCCTCTCCCTCTGTCTTTGTCCTTTGCATTCTTCCCTCTAACGCCTATTCTCTGCACATCTCACTACCCTTCCTTCTCTCTCCTTCATTTACCTTCCCCATCTTCACATCTCTGCTAATCTTGTTAAACTTACCTTCTGACTACTCACTCTTTACTGATTGTCTTCCTCACTTTTCTCCTCCTCTGGCTCTTCTCGCTCGATTTCCAGCTTGTTTCTGCTCTCTCTATCCACTCCCCTCCCCCCCTGCCCCCTCTCTTCCCCTTCCCGCCCACTTCCTCCCCTACTCTTCATAACTCCCGCTCACTAACAGACACCATCTTTATTTCCCCTACTCCACCCCTCAGCTGCTGTGCTTCCCTGGCTCCAGCATCTGCACCCTAGTAGTAAGTTCTGGCTTTCTGCTTAATTTGGAATACAGGATTGTTCATTGTACTTTTTCTGCTGATTAAATGTGATTCTTGTACTTGTTTTCTCCCATTGCACTCGCCACATATTCAGAGTGTTGCTCATAAAGCTGCGTCTTAACTACAAGGGATTTGTCTGTTTGCTGTCGTTCTTTTTTTTTTATAGCTTCAACTTTACAGTTTTCTACCTGTATATCAGACGTAGCTGTTAGTGTTGACTTAATCTGGGCTAGTCGCTAGCTTGCTTATTGGCTTTTATGCTTAACTACAATACAGGACTGTTTCATTGTAAATTTTGTGCTGTTTGAATGTGATTAGTTGTACTTGTTTTCTCCTCTTACAGTTAGCATTTTGGCTTTTATGCTTAAATCTGGGCTAGTCGCTAGCTTGCTTATTTGGCTTTTATGCTTAACTACAATACAGGACTGTTTCATTGTAAACTTTGTGCTGTTTGAATGTGATTAGTTGTACTTGTTTTCTCCTATTACAGTTAGCGTTTTGGCTTTTATGCTTAATCTGGGCTAGTCGCTAGCTTGCTTATTGGCTTTTATGCTTAAAGACAATACAGGACTGTTTCATTGTAAATTTTGTGCTGTTTGAATGTGATTAATTGTACTTGTTTTCACCTATTACAGTTAGTGTATTGGCTTTTATGCTTAATTGATACACAGGACTGTTGTTTGTACATTTTCTGCTTTTGGAATGTGACTTGTTGTACTTGTTTTTCTGCCTTTACACTCGCCTATAGTCAGAGTGTTGCGCGCTATACTGGCGTCTTATCTGTGAGGGACTAATTCGTTTGTTTGCTGTCGTTTACTTTAGCAACGCTTCTAGCTTCACTTTTACAGTCCTCTAACTGCATACCAGTGGTAGCAAGTCCCAGGATACTGTTGAGTTAATCCAGGCTTGTTGGTGAGGATTCCAACCTATGTTCTCTATTTTAGCTTAGCTGAGATAACAAACAAGTCAGATTATACCCCTGTTCCACATGCTGCATGTCGGCTCTGCCGTAAGTAATTTGGCTTTGCTTTAATTTAATTTAATTAACTCAGTGCTAGCTATACAGTACGCAAAGAAAGCCCAATTCGCTTTCTTTCCTAAAAGTAGTTCTGGCTGTGTTTTTAACTGTTGTGCTTGCTTTATTTTCTTAAGTAACTCAGCAGTAGTCACACAGTATCTCTAATCAATGTAGACACTAAAGACAAGCCGTGCAGCTAGTCTCACAGTAGTAATTTAATTCAATGTAGCCCCAAATAGCTTGTTTTGCAACTCTTGGCTGTGTTTGACTGTTTGGACTTTTGTTTTAGCCAAATTCATGCTTGTGGCACTGTATTTAAACCATGCTGCCTAGTAATGCTTGTTATTTTCATGAAGCTCTCTGCTGTAATTCAACTGTTGGGGCTTGCTTATTTTAACCAGAATACATAGATTGTTATCCCGAACTGTAGTTCCAGGCATCTGCTGTGCTTGGTTTATTACATTTCACCTGGTTTCTCAGTGTTTGTCTATAACCTCGCAAGTCTGCTGGGTGTGCATATATATATATTGTCTTCTGCTTCACTTCCTCTGTGCAAACTGTGTTCAGCTGTCCCAGTATAACCTGTTGTGTTTTATTTTTCTGGCTGCTATTTGTATTAATTTGTTTTAAATAACTTCATGACTGCCTGACATTTGTCTACCAATTTGTTTTTTGTTAATTTTATATTGCTGCATTTTGAATTTAATTTTGTTTAATATAACTTTCTGAATGCCTGACATTTGTCTTTTAATATACCGTGATGCCTTTACTACTGCTTAAAATCTCTCTTCTTTCCACTGTATTTTTTGCAGCTTGGGCCCCTGCTCACCCTGCCCTAACCTGCTGAAAATCCCCTCCTGAACTCTCGGACCAAGAACCAGCTCCAACGAACTAATAACCCGAAACGATCAGACCTTCTGCTCTCTGAGTCCTTCTACTACAAGGATCCAAGAAAGTATGTTTACTGTTGTAACTCTGTACTGTTAATTAGTTGATCTCACTAGGTAGCAGTACGCTTCCCTGCCAGATAAGCCAGCAGCCTCTGCCCCCTCTGCTTTACTGCTCGCACTCCTAGTCCTCCCCCTTACTCTCTCTATCCCCTTCTCTGCTGCTTCAGTTCTCCCTGCTCTTCCTACCATCTTCCTGAACCTCATTTGCTCCCTTCCTGATTCTCCCCTTGGGGTCTCTACTAATCCAGTCTGACTGACCACTAGGTGGCTCTCCACTACCTCTTCTGTTCCCACTATCTTTCCCTCTCCTCCTTATCTCCCCTACTACAGCCCTCCAACCTCCCTTCCTCTGCTCTCTCCCTCTCTACTGTCCAGAACTCACAGCCATCCTTTTCCTTACTCAGCACTCCTCTAATCCCTTTCTGAAGTCTCTTCCTCTCCCTCTGTCTTTCTCCTTTGCATTCTTCCCTCTAACTCCTCTTCTCTGCACATCTCACTACACTTCCTTCTCTCTCCTTCACTTACCTTCCCCATCTTCACATCTCTGCTAATCTTGTTAAACTTACCTTCTGACTACTCACTCTTTACTGACTGTCTTCCTCACTTTTCTCCTCCTCTGGCTCTTCCCGCTCCGTTCGCCCTACGGGCTCACTCCGCTCCCCTTCCTTGCCCCCAAATACCACCCACCCCAGCACATCCACATTTATACCTCACCAGCTCCACCCTCCATTTGTTACAACCAATCACAGTCTTTCCCTCCTCCTCAATTAATTAACCAATGTTAACCCTCCACTTACTTCCCCAACCCTCTACCCCTCCCACTTCTCACTACACTTAACCCTACCCCCTCGTCTCCTACTCTATATTCCACTACTTCACCCTCTCTCCACATCCATTCTCTTCTACCTTCTTATTTTCTCCTATCACACCCAACCCTTTCAAACATGCTCTTTCCCTCAGACTCCCCTTCTTTCTTTTCATCTTTCTTATTCCTCTCCATCATGCTACTTCTTACTGCTTAAAAACTCACCCATACTTGCCTACTACTCAAACTATCACTCTCTCCTACCCACTACCTCTTCCCACTCACTCACTTCCACTCCATTTCCCCCTCCCTTATCTCAATAAACTTACTACACCTCTTCCATCCCAAAATACTCTCTTCCTCTACAAAAAGCCTCTTTTATATATTTCCACTAACCCCAAACAACTTCCTACTCTCCAAACACAAGAGACATAAAGTTATCTCACATAATTCCCTAGCCTTATCTGGAGACATTCACCCTAACCCTGGCCCCACCCTCAGTACAAACAACTCCTTCCCTCCTTCTCCCTCCTCCCCCACTTTAAATATGCCTCGCCCTCCTTCTCCTTCTTCTCCTAATTCCTCTCCTAGCACCCTTAAGGTCTTCACTATCAATGCCCAGAGCCTTAACAACAAAATTCACCATGTTCATGCTTGGATTAATCACAACCAACCTGACATCTCAGCCATCTCCGAAACCTGGCTAAAACCCCATATCTCTGATTCTGAAATATTACCTCCAGGTTTCAACATCCTCAGGAGTGACCGATTAAACAAAAAAGGTGGAAGGTCCGCACTAATCTACTCTAATCTTCTCTCCATAATTCCCCTGCAAATCCCTACCCCTCTTTTCGAAAATAGTGAAATAACTGCTTGTCTGTTCCGACTCAATAAACATAAAAATATCTGTTTCATTTCCTTATACATCTCCCCAGGCGACAATATCTCTACCCTGGAGAATATTCTTCACTGGGCCTCTTCTGAAATAAAATATGAAACATTTATTCTAGGAGACGTCAACATTGATTGGAACAAAATCAACACTCCTTCCCCCTCCCTAGCTATCAACCTTTTCAACTTCTCCCAAGTAATCCATTCGCCAACCAGACCTAACAAAAACCACCCCCCAGGATCCATCATTGATTGGAGTTTAGTCTCCCATCCAAGCAAAATCTCTCTTTCAGGAACTATCCCTGACTCCTTTAGTGACCATCTCCCTGCCTTCATTCATCGCTCAACTAACCCCTCACAATCCCAACATCATTACATCCAAACTCGTAACCTTAGCAACTTCAACCCCACAATTTTCTCCAACATATTCAAACAAATCAACTGGCAAATCCTTTACATTCTCTCCCTCGACAATGCCGTAGAACATTTTAACTCCATCTTCCTAAATACTTTTAACTCCCTAGCCCCCCTTAGGAACAAACGAATTAAAGCCAATTCTGCTCCTTGGCTGACCAAAGAGACAAAACATACCATGCATCTCAGAGACAAATCCTGGAAGCTTTATCAGAAAAGTAAACAGTCTTCTGCCTTGCTCCAATATACCCAACTCTGCAACCAAGTAAAAAAAACTAATTATCTGGGACAAAAAAAACTACTACAAGAAACTTCAGACTAATAATAATGACAACCTAAAAAAACTATTCTGGAAATCTGTTAACTCTCTTCTCCATCCTGGGTCATGAAACAACCCCTGCCCTGACCCGAGTTTAACTGCCAAGGAACTGAGCTCTCACTTCAACACTTTCTTCACAGATTCTATAGCCAAGCTAACCAAAACTTTCCTTACAAACAATCCTCCCAACTTCCTAAACTCTTCTAACGACTGTCACTCTATGTTTCAACTCAAACCAGTTTCCACAACATTTATAAAAAAGCTCTTATCCAAACTAAAGCCTTGTTCCAAAGCCCACATCAACATTCCCCCCTCTTTCCTCAAATGCGCAGCCGAAGGAATTGCTCTATCAATTAGCATCCTGATTAACCGATCCTTACAAGAGTCATAAATACCCAAACTCTGGCGTTCAGCCTACATTCTACCACTTCATAAAGGAGGTAAAAACAACTCCATTTCTAATTTCCGCCCCATAGCCCTACTCTCTCCAATATCTAAAATTCTACAGAAATGTGTCCACCACCAACTATTGCCCTACTTAACTGAGAATCAGTTACTTACACCCACCCAACACGGTTTCCATCCCGGCCACAGCACCATAACTGCCCTACTCTCCTTCTTAGAAACAGTTAATCAAGCCCGAGATTCTGGACTTCTTGTTTCTACTGTTCTGCTAGATCTATCTAAAGCCTTTGACACCATCTCCCACACTCACCTACTCTGCCACCTCTCCAACCTTAATCTTTCCACTAATACTCTTTCCTGGTTCTCCAGTTACCTCTCTGACAGATCTCAGGCTGTCAGATGGAAGGACTCTACCTCCTCCTTCTTACCTACTCCTACCGGCGTTCCTCAGGGATCCATCCTCGGTCCCATACTTTTCAACATCTTCATAAACAACCTTCACACTGATATCCCTGACTCAACAGTCATCCAATACGCTGATGACTCTACCTTAGTCTGTGCCGCCCCCAATTTTTCTGAACTTCTCTCCAAAACACAAACAGCTTTTTCCACTACAGAAAACTGGATGCACCAAAACCATCTCTCCCTCAACTCCAATAAATCCAAAATACTAATTTTCCTCCCTACCAAGGCTGCCTCCTTTGACAAAAACACTTTCAACATCCTCAGCCAAACCAACACCCCTATAGAAGTGGTACCCTACGCTAAACTCCTTGGCATAACCATTGAAGAATGCCTTAAATTCGACCTCCACATACAACAAAACATAAAAAAAAAACACCAAAAGTTAGGTATGCTCTACAGGAATAATCTATTTCTATCTACATCCTCTACGCATACCTTAGCTACCTCCTACCTCCTTCCCTCTCTACTTTATGGTGCCCCTCTTCTAACTAATCTGTCCACCTCCCTCTCCTCTAAACATGAAGCTTGCTATAACAAAATCTCTAAATTCACCACTAAATCCAAAACCTCAACTCACCACTGCCTCACCCTTCAATCTCTAAACTGGTTAGAACTCCCTAACCACCTTGACTACCTTCAACTTACAACCACTCATAAATTAATATTCTACCCAGAAAAATGCCCAGCTCTATCCAACATCCTTCCACCTTACATCCCCAACCGATCATTAAGATCTGAACACCAAAATCTAATCTCCATTCATAGACCTAAACATCCCGCCGACCAGCAACTTCTATCCTTCTCTCTAGGTAGAAAATGGAACTCTCTCCCTCCTTCTCTTAGATCCATACCTAACACAGAATACTTCAAAACAAAACTTTTCTTACACCTATCTTCAAAATGGAAATGTTCTTGCTTTCACCCTACTTAATTTCTAGGATTCCCTAAACTAAGCCCCTCTACTCCTTCTGTACTCTAATTCTTGCTAAATGGTTTTATCTGACTCTCCCTTGACTGTACGGATGAAAATATTGCAAATTTTTACTACAAAATAAATTGTTGTTTTTCTTAGCTTTTGCAGTGCTCTTCTTTGTACTTTTGCTGTGTTTTTCTTATCATTTGCGGTGCTCTTCTTTGTATTATTGCTGTGTGGACATTCTATTTGTAAAATTGCATTTACAGTGTTATTACTATGTATACTTGCAGTGTGGACACTCTTTTGTATTTTATCTCATGCATTGTATTTCTTTGATTGTACTGCCTTTGGAGCTTTTCTCCCCGGGCCTCCACTGAAAATGGGTACTTCTTGGCCCAGTGGACTTCCCCGGTAATCAAACTGAAATAAATAAATAATAAATAAATAAATAAATAAAACAAAGTACTTAGGAGTATGGATTAAAAAAGATTCTGTTGTGGCAGCTAAGGATATGTCAGAAGAGACTAAACAGATAATACAAAAACTGAGAAACTGGATGCTCTGTTATATGGATATCAATAGCAAGATACAAGCATTTAAAATGTTTCTAGTTCATTAAATTTTATATACAGGTCAGGCATATTTTTATCAACCAGAGAAGAAGTTGCAGATAGCAGTTAATAAAGAGTGGAAGAATTTTATCTTAGAGGAGAAGATGGTAAGAGTCAAATGGGATAAGCTGATTCTTCTAACAGAACAAGGCAATTTGGGATTACCTGATTTGAAGGGGTATTTCAGTGCTCCACAGTTAGGGTTCATATACATACCAGAAGCAGGAACCTATAATTCAAAGTGGAAAGGGATGATGATTTATCAGAGGGGAAGCTCAGGATACAAGGAGAAACTGGGAATTTAGATGCAGATCCTTAAGGAGAATAACAATAACCACATAAAATATTATATTCACAAAGTAGCAGAAAGTATACTAAGAACTAAGCCAACACAGGAATGGAGAAAGGAGATTCTGATAATAGGGATGGGATGACTGCAATCAGGGATACAGATAATAGCCAAGAGGGGGGTGGGATTTATTGGAGAAAACTGGCTACTGGGAGCAAATAATTAGAGTGGGAAATGTAACAGAGTGGGAAGAGGCCAAGGATTTATTTAGACTACAGGATAGAGACTGCTTTCCCTATCAAGGATTGATAGAGTACAGGCAAAGAGAAAGAAATAGGGGGGATCTTAAACGAAAGACCAGGACTGGTAGAGTTTTTTTTATAACATCTACACAGAAGCTGCTGTTAAAAAAGGGAATAATTAGTACAACATACAAATATTGCAAGATAACTATAAGAATCAATCAGAAGAGGTTAGAAAGGATAGGGAAGAGAGACTGGATAAGCAATACATGAAGAAACAATGTAAGGATATATGTATGTCTCCTAAATATGCAGCAAAGTCTAGAAGATTTAGGATCTTTGCTTGAAAGTGTTTACATAGGTATTTTTATACCCAAGACTCCAAAGAATTTTTTCTCATGTAGACAGCAAATGTTGGAGGTTTGATGGGGAAGAAAGAGGTAAGCTAATTGAGAACATATTTTCTGGGAGTGTAATGAGTTTGCGGCCTTTAAAAATTCTCCACAGACTACTTTGTTAGAGATACTGGATGAGCAAATTACTGTAACTAAGGAAATGATTTTTGAGCTACTATACAGAACTGTAATTACCTAGACATAGTAAGGCCTTACTGAGTTCAATTATGCTGGCTGCCAAAAACACAATTACTAGAAAATGGAAATCAAAATCTAAACTAACTGTATTAGAAGTAGTGAATATAGTAACACAGATAAAACAACTGGAATTGGGATGTTTAGAAATGGGTAGGAGCAAATTACATAGAAAAATGGGGATTGTGGGTACAATACATGCAGAAAAGGATTTAGAAGAAGGCAGGATTTGAATGAGCTATGTAATGTTTGACAGACAATGACTTATAAGTGATGTATAATGTTTGCAACTAAAATTATGTCAATATTATTTTCATTTATATAAATGTAAGATTGCCTATAAGATGTTTCTTTAAAAAAAAAGTTGTGTTATACACTGCCAAAGGTTTTAGATAAAGTCTAGGAAGACAGGAAAATTAGTAAGGCAGATTTCTAGTATGGAGAGAAGTAAGTAGAGAACTTTCTGTACTCTGACCAGGACAAAAGTCATGGTGAGTTTGGGATACTAGATCATTTGGTGTAAGGTGATTTAAGATTAGTTTCTGATTACATTCTTCTAGTATTTGGGTGAGGGTGATGCAGCTTAATAGGTCAGATTGTGTTCCACCTTTATGTTTGGAGATTATATAAGATTGTTTGTATTCGTAGGAACATAACATTCTGAAACTGATTTATCACCTATATACCACCTGGATAAGCAATGGCTTCAGCTTCAATCTGTAGATACTTTGGCAGAGGTTGATATTGAGCTAAGGTCTGAGTTTTAATTTCTGTAATAGCTTTTTGATATGATTTATTAATATTGTGTGAAGGGATAAGGATGTATAGCTGCATTCATTCATTTTGTTTGAGAGTGGAGGGTTATGTTGAGTGAAGCGGCAACATTTATAAAATGGCTGTTTAATTTACAGGCGATATTAAAATCTGATTCATTAGACAGTGGGATAGGTACATTTTTTAACCAGGTGTGAACAGATTAATAGTTTCAATACTATTTGGGATTGTTTTTGTAAGTTAATTATAAAATATAGTTCATAGTCTGCAGACTATTACAAGCCTAACCAGTAACTAAACTGTGAGCAAAGGTGAAAATTAAAAGCTGTACCTTGTGACTTTAGGGCAAACATCTTAACCATTATGCTAAACCCTATGGAAGTAGTGTTTCTTGCCTTTTTTGTATTTTTCTTTACTTGTTTTTTTAGGAGTCTATAGTTTTGAACAAGTCTGATGTGTTATCTATTCTTTAGATGCTCTTTCTCGAACAGTCATATATTATTTTGGTTTTGGATGTCAAGGAGAAAGGTTTAGGTTTACTTTCTTTCTATGTAAAAGAGCAATGGAATTAAGAATAGTTAGGAATGTTTGGCTGAAGTAGTTATCTGCATCATGTAGTTGCATGCATTTAAGTTAGTTTACAGCACCTGCTAAGAATAGATTTCTTCCCTCCCTAAAGTCTTTCCATCAGGATGGGTAATGATGTGTTTGTAGCTCTGTTGACACTGGAGCTTTTCAATGGTCAAAAATGCAGGACCCTAACAAATGCAAGTCCCCTGAATATGCATGTGCATTAGAAAGGAGCAAATACTGTCATATATACATACCAGGATGGTAACAGGGTACAACTTAAAAGAAGCAACTTCCAATTTAGGCATCCACTGCCTTTATCTCTCTCTCTCTCTCTCTCTCTATATATATATATATACATACATACACACACAAATATATATATATATATATATATATATATACACACACACACACACACACACACACACACACACACACACACACACACACACACACACACACGACTGAATATTTGGTATGCTAAATGGCCACTGTACAAATGATTGACCATAACATGCTGAACATTCAGTACACTCAAAGCACCATTACCCGAAAATATGTACATCAAAAAAGGGAAAATTTTCTTTTCTGATCTACAAATTATAAGCCTACCAAACATTTAGGCCAAATTTGTCTGAATAGAGGTAGTGATACATACAGTTTTTCAAAGGTAAAATGTAAGGTTAGGGAATAGAGGCAGAATTAGGGTTAACATGTTCCACCTTAACTCATTCACTCCAGATCAGCTCAGAAAATGCTGCCTGCTTATTTCCACCATAGGAACAACAGTGCCACGTGAGCACTGTTCAGAAAATCCATTATAATAATATACAGAAAAGAAATGTTCATAACTTTTTAACTATAAGAGCTAGACTAAAAATGTAAATGTGAAAGTTGTTCAGCAGAAACTGACCTTTCCAACAGTGTACATGCTGATAGTACATATCAAAGTCATTATTAAATATTTGGCAAGCAATGCTGACATTGTGTATATTTTTTACCTTTTTGGAAAAACAAAGCACAATATATTGGCCAATGTACCATGAAGACCCATATAATTTGCATTTAATTTATTTATATGAATGTCAGCTTTAAAATGATACCTTAACCATTACTGTGTGATGCTCCTTTACGAAGATATTCACAGAAATATGACCAATATAATATTTCTCATACTTGATAAATAAACAAAGCATAATATCTCATCACATGTAACAGACAGAGGCTACATATCAGTGTACAAGTTGTGTGGCTCAATGTCAGCTTCAAATTAATGCATAATTTGTGTCATCACCATACTCCCTTGCAAAGATAAGGGCATAATAATGAGAAGTATTGGAAATGTATAATTTTCATAATCCTAGAAGACTAAACAAACTGTGATATCTGTACATGTGTACAGTATACAGACACAGTTCTTTTACCATGTTGTAACTATTAATACTGTCTTCAAAATTAGGTATTACTTGGCACACTGACATGTTCCCTTGCAAAGTTATTTACCAAAAATATGAAAAAAATCATAATTTCCATAACCTAAGTCCTAAACAAACTTTGATATCTGTACATGTGTACGACATACAGACACAGTTTTTTTAACATGTTGGAACTATTAATACTGTCTTCAAAATGAGGCATTATTTAGAATAGTGCTATGCTCCCTTGCACAGTTATTTACCAAATATATGAAAAAAATCATAATTTACATAATGTAAGCCCTAAACAAACTGTGAAATATGTACATTTGTACAAGCGCAAGGCCATATTTCTTTTACCATGTTGTAAGGACTAATACTAACTTCAAAATGAGGCATTACTTAGCATGTTGACATGTTTCCTTAGCTAAGTCATTCACTAAAATATGAAAAAATATCATAATTTTCATAACCTAACTCCTAACAAACTGACATCTGTACATGTGTACAGCATACAGACAGTTCTTTTATCATGTTGTAAGGAATAACACTGTCTTCAAAATGAGATATGACTTGGCACAATTACATGCTATCTAGCAAAGTTATTTACCGAAATATGAAAAAAAATCATATTTCCATAACCTGAGTCCTAAACAAGCTGATATCTGCACATGTGTACAGCATTCAGCCCCAGCTGTTTTACCATGTAGGCACATATCATTGTAAATATACACATTCTTGGTGTAGCCAATATACTGCTGAATGGGTACATGTAAAGAGAAAAAGCAAGGAAAGGACCGCCACTCCAATAATGAACCCAGGACAGGCATGGGACTTCAGTCGCATACAAGGCCATCTGATTTGTCCGATACCTGTGCTGGCTACCCACTCAGACAGCTGATACAACTACAGTCTCACGACCTCCTTCAGTGTCAGCAGTCTGCCTTACCTACGCCTTTTCTCTTTACGTGTCCATTTAGCAATGGACCTAAGGGATCAAGTTCTGTATTACTAAGCCCTTCCTGTCATCTAAACTCTACACATGACTGATAAAAGTAGAAGAAAAAAATATTGCAGGATGGTTACTGACATATTAGATTGCACTTGGTAGCACTACCCTAAAACAGTTGTTCTTTCTCAGCATCTTCACCAGCTCCCTACCACAGTTATTTGCCAAACTCAGAAAAATATCATATTTTACACAACACAATTCATAAGCAAACTGTTATTTGTACCTATGCACACCATACAGATAGTTATTTTACAGACTGAAAATGAAGTGTTACTCAACATGTGTACAAGTTCCCTAGCATGCCTTTTCCCGTGTTTTAAGCAGTGACAACGGTGTTTATAAATACAACAATAGAGTTTTATTTACCATACTGGTCCTACTTTGTCATGGGTGTTTTCCATTCTTCTCACAAGCTGCATGTTACCAATTTATCATGCATAGCTCTCCTCACTCCATTGTGGAGGTCAGTTAAGAACAACACATTGCCCTCATCAGTTAGGTGAATGCCATCCCTTCTGAAAAGGTGAACATCTTCCATGATGATGCTGTCATGGCAGACTGTAGATCCACCGACCCTGCGCATCAAGCCATGCATGAACCCATTCTCTAAATGTCTGGCCTTGTACACTGCCCGTTGACTGCTGTTTTCCACACCTGGGGAGGAATCATGTCAGACAACACACAAAATGACAATGAAGGTGGACGAACCTGCACAGGAAAGAAAATGCAAACAGATTACTACTAATGTTTGAGAGATATATATGTATATCATATACATTACCTGGTTAGCGGATCCAAATCTTCACTTCTATCCACAGGGGCATTATTCTTTTCATAAGGTACATAAGTGGTGATGACACTGCAGAGGTACATACCTACCACCCTTGAAAACAAATTACACATAATGACTAACAAGGAGGCATAGAAAGGGCACATGTAAAGAGAAAAAGCAGGGTAAGGACTGTACTCCACTAATATGCCGAGGACAGGCATGGGGCTTCAGCTCGTGGGCATCTGAAGTGTCCCATACCTGTTCTGGCTACCCATTCAGACTGCTAATAGCAGCAATGACTCCTGATTGCATGCAATGCCAGCACTCTGCCTTACCTTTGCCTTTTCCATTTACATGTGTCCTTTTCGGCAATGGCCACAAGGAGTCAAAGGGAGGAGCTAATTGTCAGAAAAATATGTATTAATGTATGTGTTTAGTGCTTATTAGAAGCTAAAAGAGTTAACACATTTCATTCTATTTTATGTACAGCTTAGTCTTGTATGAAACTAAAAGATGTTTCTGAAACTGCAGTATGCTTTCTGAAACTTGCAAGATGCTCTCTGACCTAGTATTTGCTAGCACAGCAAAATCCATGTTTATGCCTTTTGGAAATGTACCGAGAAGCAGGTGATTATCTGCTAGGTCAGGAAAATAATGAATAGAACAATACTGTTTTCTATAATGCTATTGAACTTGAACAATCAGCTCTGTTCATGTTATGAGAACATGCACAGCTGCAGAGGGAAAAGATACAGTTAGACAAAAGACTGCTTAAAGAAATGAACTATAATCTGTACTTGCTTTGTGCTCGAATTAGCCATAGTACCTTGAATGGTAACATTGCATAGTGAGAAGTTGTATCTAACCGGTGGTCGTCAAGGCCACGTTGTTTTTCTTAGGAAGTTTTTCAAAAAATTGATGGTTAAAGCAGAAAATCATGGACAAACAGCTGCTATGAAGTAATGATGTTAGAACTTGTGATTTGTTACGTCAGCTTAGTAGGCAATGTCTTGTAAGAAATGTATAAGAATGGCTCCACTTCCTGATTCTAGTTAGACAAACTCTGTATTAGCAAGTTTTTGTCTCCTTGCTGCAAGATTAAAGTGCCTTAACCTGAACCTGCCATGTATTGATCTTTTTGAAGTTGTTTTTTCCTTTGACACTAATGTAAAGCCTCTTGCCCTGCCCAACATACATGTACTAGACATGAAGGGAGGAAGACTGAGTGGAGATCTAAACCAAGACAACATGTGAAAATACTAAGACTGCCCCAGGCTTGGTCTTTTTGCATGTGTCCTTTCCCGGAGGGAAACACTGCATCACAGTGGCAGTACTATGGGACTGAGCTGAAGAGTCTCCAAGTTCCCAAGTGCCACCCAGGTCGATCACAAGATCCATGGTGGTTGGGTATGACACCCAGTAATGTACACAGCAGTGTGGGCACAACTTTGATTATGTTGTACAATGTATACTGTACATTTTACTGCTGTCAGCAATCTGCTAGACCCTTATGGCCATGGTACTTGCCAAATCATTCAACACAGTTTGATCTTGCAGGTCGGGCATCCCCATGATGGTTCAGCACATTTACCCTTGCTGGCACAGTGTTTGCATCTTGATTTCCGCCATTTCACTGGAAAGTGCCAGCCATGCTCAAATCAGCTCACAGGCTCTGGGACAGTAATCTTGATGCATCTTTTCTTCTTCTTGCAACTGGCAAGGAGGTGTAAGCCAAGGTTCCTTCGAAACTGTAACTGTGTTGCTGGAATAGGATATCCAGAGCATGACAGTTGCTGGTGGGTGTTGCTTTCACGAAATATAATGAAAGCATTGAGTATGGCCACATCCCATAAAAAACAGAAGTACAGCCACCATTTGCGGGCCTTTCTGGCTCTGGGATACTGTGTCCTGAGTTGATCTGCTTGGTCCACCCCATTCATGTAAGTATTATACATGTTTACAACTGGTGGACATGGCACCAATGCCTTTGTTCTATCACACTTTCTCCTGTGTGTGGGACACCCTGACTGTAACCAAGGATTTACCTGTCCAGTTGCTATATGATACTTGCCCTGTCCTATTTGTAAGCCATGCAGCTATCCATCTTATCAACAGTACATCAATACTTAGTTGTACTAATTTATTGATCTGTGCTTTGTGCATGACCCTGTCAAATACTGAAGTTAAATCTAGATAAATTACATCATAGCACAATTTTTCATTTCTAGCTGCTATTATATTGTTATAGAACATCATGTTACAGGGTAATACTAATACTAATAAAGAATCTTTTATTTTGTCAATGTCTCAGGTTTGTAGTACTAATATTTTAAAAGTGTCTCTAACTGTCCCTGATTATTTGTGGAGTTGTCCCTGGTTCTGTTGAGATTTGTCCCTAATTTGTTGAGACCTATGCAAATAAGCAGGTTAAAATAAACCAAAGACAAACATTGCAACTTTTCTGATACTTAGTAAATCAAAAATTCCTTTTCATCCTATTACAGAGCTACACAACAGTGAAATAAAAATTATTTCACCTAGTTAATCAGCAAATAAAAAAATCGGTATAAGAAACAACATATTTGAACACTGAACATAAGTAGAGACAGCTTTTAGTACTACACGAGAATGTGTATATGAAACAAGCATGTTAGAAGAAAACTACTCTACTTGGGTTCTAGCTGTTGTATATACATTCTCCGGTTCTTTAATTAATGTGGTTTTCTGGCAAATCGCAGAAGACGTAAGTCAGTAAATACCATACTTATCCATATCCTTCATAAAATACATTCTAGCAGAAATCCTGTTATTCTAGTAACTAAGTTAAAAAAAAGAATATTTAAAATCTATGTTCAGATTTTGCCCCATATATTTGTTACATTTCTTGAAATTGAAAAAATGAAAGAAATAAACTGGTGTGTTTGTGTGTGTGTGTGTGGGGGGGGGGGGGCTTGCAATGACTCCAAGTGGAGAAAAACCCAAAGCTGGCTTGTGCATTCATCAATGTGATAACGACTTCTACTTCTGAGAATAACAGTGACAGCTGCTGGCCTGAAAAGTGATAATGAGTCAGTAATATATTGTAACTGCACTTACTGGTAATGTGCTAATGACCTGCATTACATTACTGCAAAGCTAAGCATGCTCAGACACAGGTGCTAATTGCTCCACAGAACCTGTTGAATAGGCATGTAGGTTCACTGACAGGACGCAGCTTGGAAGTGGATGACATAATGGTAAGAAGACAGTGGACATCCTATGTATGCAGAGGACAAGATGGAAGGGCACTACAGCAAAGCCACTTGGCTTGGGATCCAGAGTCTACTACTCAGGAGGATAGACTACAAAAGGTGTGTAAATTGTGGTGAGGGAGAAACGTCAGAAGACAGTAAGGGACGTCATCAGAATGAATGATCGACTCAGGGCAATCAGACTCAAGCCTACTTGATAGGTCAGTATTCATAATCTCAGCCTATTTCCCACAGCAGGGTTGTGTTAGTGAGGAAGAGTGGATTCAGACAGCACTTGCACAACTACTAGACAAAGCAGGAATTGCTGTTAATAATGGGTCACTTGAATGCACACATCGGAACAGAGAACAGGATACGAGGGCTGACTGGGTCCACATGGGTGGGCAACAGGAATAAAGGACAGGCTATTTTACACTTCTGGCAAATGACTTGCCAGTGGCCAAGACATGGTTCAGAGAGAGAGAAAGACAGAGTCACAAGATCGTGTAAAAGAGTGGCCGACATGCAATTCAGGTAGACTTCCTCCTAGTAAGGAAAAGGACACTAGGATATAACCAGTGACTGCAAATTCATTGCCAGTGAAACAGTCGGCCCACAGCATAACAAAGGAAAATAGTGCAACAGGTTAACAGGTTCAGGTATCTGGGGGGGGGGGTTGAATGAGGAGGTCAGAACTAGAACCAGGAGGGGTGCAGCCAACTGACAAGGTGTAAGGTGTAGTATATGAACATAGAGTGGTGTGACCAGTACTACAGTATAGCATCTAGTGCTGCCCCATGACCTGGCACCTGTCAACACTAGGGTGAAGAACAAATAAGAAAATAAGAAAAAGGTTCATTCTCCAACCAAGCACTCATCCCCTCTCTCATAAGGATGAGCACCAGGCCCTAAGACCCACAACCTCATGTGCTACCTGTCAGAGCAAAACAAAAAAGTAACCTTCTCTGAGCTAGTGCTCCTTCATACTGTAACAATGTCATGCTTTTGGTTCCTGGTTCTAAAGTACCTTCCAAAGTACCCTCTACAGTACCTATGAACACAAGATTATGAGGGTGCTCTGCACAGTGAGTAACAACTAGTACAGCAGTACTGTCCACGCAATTATCTTTCTCAAGATGCATAGCAGTAACTAGCAGCCTAACAGCAAAGATCAAGAGGCCATAACTTTCAGTACGCTAATACACAAGGACGTTCCCCAAAGAATGATATACTTTCATAAGGTGCAACATCACTACAGCAGGTTAAACCATTTTCAATAATCACCCACAACAAAGACTGTGACTATCTGAATTTGTAAGCTAAACACAACTTTATGTGCACCACACTAGCAGACTCGCACGTCAAATCAATATAGATGTTTTCTGGCACCAAACACAAAGAAATATAACATGAACATGCAAGATAACTTTTGTTTTTCACGTTAAATTAGGAGTGAACATCATTACTGATGAAAATCCTATTAGCCCTTAAATTCAATATTGTATGAATGTAAGAAATATCATGTATATTTCTAAGGTAAATAAAATCAGATGTAAAGCAGACCACAAACTCTCTAAAAGGATATTCAAAAAGTGATTGTACAAAGCAATTAAGAGACTTCAGAGAATGTTAAGTAATGCACAACAGTACGAAATGAAAGTGAAATATATATCAGATGGATGCATTATGGAAGAAGCATGAAAAATTGCTAAGACATTCAATGGCAATTTTTTTCAGTAATACCACAGTTACTAATGCGACTAAATAGTAAAAGAATTTAAGAGGAGTAAAGATTATCAAACCTAAAAAGCATATGCTGCCCTGTAGAGTTCAAGATTATCCATGCCGAAGGGGTGGACATTGATTTGGTCCAACACAAAAGAGCCAAGTATTTTATGTGTATACACTTCATATGTATGGAAACCAAGTTCCCAGGAATAATTAGACTGACAGGCACCGTATATACATTTATGCAACAAAGTCTATTTTAGGGTCAGGGATACCGAATGCTTTCATATCTGACAATGGCTCACAAAACATAAGTCTGAATTTAGAATATTGGTCTGTGAATGCTAATTCTGATACGCAATGACATTTCTACACCATTATCAGTCATACAGACAAATGGAGAGATTAATTCCAACAATGAAGCAATCCATGAAAAGGGAGGTAGGGCAAAAACTAGGAGGACCATCACCATTTTTCACCATTTAAAACCGCATATAGGAATACTCTTCTGCACAAACACAGTCGCTCACCATTTCAGTTACTGATGAGCAGAATGCTAAGAATCATCTGACTCAACTATTTTGCTGATGGCTGAATTAAAATCAAATAATAGTAAACAATGTTTTGAAATTAAATCCACAGAGACAGAAATTTTGCTACGACTTAAACCACAGAAGATTACCTAACTCCCAGGTTGGAGACAAAGTAGGAATCCAAAAGCTATGTGAAAATCGGCAGACTGACACCAAAGCAGTTGCTAAAGCGGCTGTACCAAAAACCCTTGTAGTTTGTGTGGAAGATAGTAAGTTGTATAGAGGAAGCTGAAGAATTTTGTAGAAGACAAATACATCGGTGCTGAAGTTCAAAAGAAAAATGAAACCAGAAGTGTTAAAATCAATCCCTGTACAAGGGAATACAAGTATAAAAATGGTGTTAGTCAAAAGCTGCAGAGACAGAGACAGAGAGAGGTAGAAGTCATTTCTTCAAAAAGAAATAAGGCGTGTCTCAAAAGAAAATTCAGTTGCCCAAGATATCTAGTTTTGTTTAATTCTTCAGATATATCAATCCATTGAGCAATCCAGAATGACACAGAGACTGCTGTAGAGTTAAGCATGATTCTAACGACTGAAATAGCATTTCTTGAAAAAAAAAAAAAAAAAAAAAAAATATATATATATATATATACACATACATATATATGTGTTAATATTAACTTACACTGATCATTTGTTCATTGCTATGTAATGAAACTGCTGATAGATATGTAAATACATTTCACAACTTCTAATAAAAGACATTAGATATAGGGTATATACCTTTAAATGCTAATAATCTAGCTACAATGACTAGAATGTTAGGTGGTACATAGAAATTTTGAGAAAGTTTAGTCTGCACTACATAACTCATGGAGTTTTGGTTTTGATTACATCTCATCTCTGTGGGTCATTTACTATACCTCCTGTCATGACACCTTATGCCTGAATTGATTTATCAGAACTCAACTTTCATCCCACATCCCAAAAAGCATGCTAGTTAATTGGTAGCACTTAACTGTTCCTACATTTGTTGTATTATCTTGGCCTTTATTGCCCTGGTCATGGGCGAAATTTGTTTGAGAAGGAAAAGCTCACTGACCATTAACAAATATATTATATTACTAAATTTATGTAAAAATCAACTGCTAATCATTAGCGGACTGGAGTTCCACTGTGGCGACCCCTAACTGGGAAAAGCCGAAAGACACAAACTAAATTTTCATATAATGAAATGTGGCTTCTTCTATTGAGAGAAACTTTAAGGCAAGTACCTGAATTATTTTAGCAAGTGCTTTTCTTTAATGGATTCCTGTACTTCACAGATGAGCATGTAAGTCCAGCTCTCACACTTTTCTCCATTACAAAGTTTGATGCAGAATGCATTTCAGGAGCATACACCAGTTCTGGTAAAGAGAAAATCAACTGGATAAAAAACACTACCTTTGCCAGAAATCACCTCCCTACACACACACATACATACACACACAAAAGACTTTACATGAAACAGGTTGCCATACTGTTTTTAAATGTAAAAAGTAGAATACTGTAAACTGATGTAAATATTTAGCATATGTCTGGTGCTGCCAGACAGTATATTCTGCTCTAAAATAAATACACCAAATATGAATAACAGTTTCTTATAGGCCTGATATCACTGACTTTCAACACATTTACTTCAGACAGTATTTTCTTTAGTACAGTGAAGGATGGTTGAACTTTGTTTGAGAAGGACACTTTAGCCACAAAGGAACAGCTTCACATATGATTTAATTTGTTACAAAATTACCTGTACCTGTGGGCAGCTATGCATTACTTTACAGATGTTACACATTCAATTATTTTACCTGAGGAGTGCAAGAACTCAGGATAACAAGTGTAAGAAAAATCCGCAAATCTGCCTGTAGTACACACACATACTTGTTTGAGTTTTTCAGAATAGTGTAATTTCCCGGAAATAACAGTACAGCGAGTGATGGGACTCAATTAGGCGACTCGGATCACGGACACATTTTAAATATTGATCTTAATGCTAGAATAACAGGATTTGTGTTAACATGCACTTTCTGGAACTCAAACGGCATTATTTGTAACTTACGTCTTAATGATTTGCCAGAAAATCACATTCTGCAAAAATCTGGATAGTTGTGAGATATTAGTATAAACAACGACCACGAAAACAGTTGAAAGAAAACAAAAATGCAATCACCTATTGAGGCAAGCCCTTTTTGTACACCAGTTTGTGCAAACACGAAAAAAACTTTAACAGCCAGCACCAATAAAAAGCGAACGTAAAATAAAATAAAACTTGGTGAAAACAAAACCTTAACGCCAAGTTTATTGACAAAGAAACAAGCGTTTTCACTGGAGCCACAGCTACAGCTTCATCAGAGGTACAAAAAAACCCGCCAAGACAGGTTTATATTCCCGCGTCATTGCGTGCTCCAAATAAAGCCATTAAAGGGCCATACCCTTTTAAACAAAGACGTAAATTATGGAACATACAAAACCATTAAAATAAACATCAAACCCCTAGACCAACTGCAAACTAATAAAAACATTAATTCAAAATTGTTTAAAGTAATTTTAACATTATACAATAATTGTTTCATATAAAAAAGTGGAATCTATCACATTGCATCAATATTTCATGTAAAAAATAAAAACCCATCACATTACATATTAGTTAAATGTACATATTGTTGTCGGGTACTTAAAATCAAACCTAATATATTTCAATTAACATTAATATCACTCTGTACAACTATTGTGTGAAAACCTTAAAAAGTTAAAATGTTTGGAGTAAACATGGTTACACAAATTACTTTTTATTCAGATCTTTATTCGATATACCATATCTTTACTAAGTTTTTCCTAATATTTCCACTCAATAACAAAAAAGAAATGGCGTGTACCTAAAATTTTAGTGTGAACTGCTTGTAGACCGTGGTTATATCTGTTACTACCACTGAGTCCCATAAACAGTATCAACAACCTTATTTTTATGGCAAACCGCTTGTAGAGCCCATAACAAGTTTCAAATTACAGCATTTTGTGAAAATGTTAATTAGTTTAAACATTTAAAATATTTACCATGTAATGAAAAGACCTTAATTAATGGTTATCGTTTATAGCTTTTTAGTCTCAATATACAAGCAATATTACAATGCTCGTTCAAGCCAGGGTATGAAAAGGCATCTAACCTCAGTTGCCATTCTAATTCCTTGTTCTCTAGAATAAGTGATGTCGGACCCCCTCTTCCAGTGTTTAATATTTGGTCAATTGCGATGAATTCAAAACTATGCCCCACATTTTTTATAATGTGCTTCGCTAAGGCATTTTCATTGTTTTGCTTCCTCATGGCGTAAACGTGTTCGTAAACTCTGTCCCTCAGCCTTCTATCAGATTTCCCTATATAGAAGGCTGGACAACAGTTACACATTCAGGAAGAAGGCAAAAAACAACCAGATAAATACACCAACGAGGTCCTTGTCAGCAGAAACAACTCAGCAAAATGTCCTAAGGACATTTTGCTGAGTTGTTTCTGCTGACAAGGACCTCGTTGGAGCAGTTACACATTGCCAAGTAAATAATAGATCTTGACTCGCAGTTTAGTTTTTGGTTAATTTTAAATTGCCTTCCACGAATACAAAATACACTTGTTGTTTTCACAAGGTGGCAATAATTACAGTGTCCGCACTGAAATGAACCTTTCATCTTACTAATTGAAGAGGATGTACAATGCCTCTGTAGTAAAACTTTCAGATTATTCCCTCTTCTATAGGTCACCCTTGGTTTGTTTCCTAATCTTTCAAGGAGTTGGTAGTTGTTAGAAATGAAATACCAATTTTTATACAAAATAAACTGTATTGTCTTCGAGTCAGTACTGAAAGTAGTGATAAAACTACATTCATATTTATTCAGTATAGAATTGTGATGGTCAGTTGTATTAGTGACATTGTTATATACTGTCATATTCGTCCCTGCACTTAAATCCAACATTGAGTTAACTAATGTAGCCGGTACTTGTTTCTCCGGTAAAAGCGGAGGATAAAGTCCCAAGGCCCTTTTGTCATTGACCTCCTGGAATAGCTCCTCAAACAGATGTATGGGATAATCCCTATTGGTGAACATGGATTTTAAAAAATCGCAAAATGGTGTCTAGTATTAACGACACCACACCTTTTTTAAGGTTCACCTCAAAGTTTTCTGAGAGGGAAATCGACTTTTTGGATATTAAATTGTGTAAGGATGTAGCAAAGGGTGAATATTTTTCAAGTATTTATAGAAAACCCACCTATTGCAATTCCCTACTCCATTTTAAGAGTTGTCACCCATACAAGCAAAAGAAAGCCATAATTAAGGGTCAGTTGATCCGAGCGTCCAGGATTTGTAGTACTGAGTTTCTTTTTCAAAAAGAATGCTATATAGGGAAATCTGATAGAAGGCTGAGGGACAGAGTTTACGAACACGTTTACGCCATGAGGAAGCAAAACAATGAAAATGCCTTAGCGAAGCACATTATAAAAAATGTGGGGCATAGTTTTAAATTCATCGCAATTGACCAAATATTAAACACTGGAAGAGGGTGTCCGACATCACTTATTCTAGAGAACAAGGAATTAGAATGGCAACTGAGGTTAGATGCCTTTTCATACCCTGGCTTGAACGAGCACTGTAATATTGCTTGTATATTGAGACTAAAAAGCTATAAACGATAACAATTAATTAAGGTCTTTTCATTACATGGTAAATATTTTAAATGTTTAAACTAATTAACATTTTCACTAAATGCTGTAATTTGAAACTTGTTATGGGCTCTACAAGCGGTTTGCCATAAAAATAAAGTTGTTGATACTGTTTATGGGACTCAGTGGTAGTAACAGTTATAAATAGAAGTTATGTTCTTACCATAACGTTCCATGTTAGTTGTCTTCTTCTCGCTTTCTTCTTGCTGGATGGGTTCGGAGCCGACCTCGGCTCCGACTCGGCCACTCTAAAAGCTCGAGAGTTGGTTCCACCGGCTCGAGGCTCCCCTTATATCCCACAATGCTAGGCGAGAGTTACCTCAGATCTCGTTTGTAAGCTAACCCCAGCTTATAATAGTAACAGTATAACTGTAAAACAGAGTCCACCTCTAACAACAGGAAGAAAGAAGGGTGACCTACATCCTGAACCAGGAAATATGCATAATAGCATATGTCTAAGAAAGAGGTGGTAGAAAGAGAGGTCACAATCACAACTCCTCTAGGTCTGTCCAGGCCAGGGGAAGGAGGGTGGGCAAGAAGAAGGCGAGAAGAAGACAACTAACATGGAACGTTATGGTAAGAACATAACTTCTATATGTTAAGTTGTCTATCTCGCCTTCATTCTTGCTGGATGGGACCGCCCCTAGCACCTTGTCCCGGTGGCCTAACGGAACAGACTCCTGAGAACAGTGGAACCAAAGTTAGCTCTATGCCTAGAAGCTAAATCCAACTTATAATGAGAAATGAAAGTGTGAGGAGTAGCCCAAGTAGCCGCTGCACAAATGGTGTCGATAGGCAGTCTGTCTTGGAAGGCTAAAGAAGTAGCCAAAGCTCTGGTGGAATGAGCCTTAGGTTTATCAGGCAGCTTTTGATGTCTAATTTCATATACAAGGGAAATCAAAGATGTTAGCCATCTGGATAATGATACCTTTGAAACTGAAAGTCCCTTTCTGCTTTCCGCAGAGGAGACAAACAGCTGATCAGATTTTCTGAACTGTTTTGTTCTATCCAAGTAGTACCTCAATTGACGGTGAACATCCAGGCAGTGTAATTTTTGTTCAGACCTATTGGAGTATTCTGGAAAAAAGACAGGTAGATCAATGCTTTGATTTAGATTTGACGTCGAGACCACCTTAGGCAAAAAGGACGGGTTAGTTCGTAAGGATACTCTGTCCTTATGAAACAAAAGATAAGGAGGACGACAGCTGAGTGCTTGAAGCTCTGAAACTCTTCTAGCTGATGTAATAGCTACCAGAAAAGAGTCTTCCATGATAATAATTTTAAAGAACAGGAGACTGCAGGTTCGAAAGGGGAAGAATCAAAGAAGCAAGAACTAAATTTAGGTCCCAAGGAGAAGGAGGATTTCTTATAGGAGGTCTGAGAAGAAAAACTCCTTTCAAAAAGGCTTTGCAAAGCTTGTGGGACATTAAGGCAGATTCAGAAATACCCACATGAAAGTTAGAAATAGCTGCCAATTGAACTTTAAGTGTAGAGGAGATGAACCTGCATGGAAGAGTTCAGTTAGAAAATCAAGGACTAATTGATGGAAGCAGTGAAAGGATCTATGTCCTTTCCTTGAGCCCAATATGTGAAGCGTTTCCACTTACTCAAATAAATCTTCTGAGTGGAAGATTTATGGGAAGCTATCAAAATATCTCTAACAGAGTGAGATAATTGAGGAAGCCTGGCTAAGGTTGGAACTGGAGGAACCAAGCAGTGAGGTTCAGAGAGGGAGGGAGCGATGAAACTGACCCGACTGATGGATCAAAAGATCTGGAACTAGGTCCAGATTCCACGGTCGCTCCAAGAGAAAACGATGTAGAAAGGGGAACCACACTTGTCGAGGCCAGTAAGGAGCAATGAGGATCAATGAGGCCTTCTGAGCGATAGCTTTCTGTATCACTTGAGAGATCAGTGGGAAGGGAGGAAATGCATACAGAAGTCCCCGGGCCAAAGTTGGACTAGCGCGTCCCTGCTGGGTTGGCCTGGTAAAGGGAATAGAGTGAAATATTCTCTGCACTTGCTGTTTTGGGGAGTAGCAAAAAGATCGCAGCAAGGCTGACCCCATTTGAGAAAAATTTCTCTCACTACAGAGTCTTTCAGAGACCACTCGTGAGGCATGAGTATGGCTCTGCTCAACTTGTCCGCAATTTGATTGGACTTTCCGGGAATGTGCGTTGCTATCAGAAACCGCTAAGAAGAAATCGCCCATTGCCACAGTCTGAGTGATTCTCGACACAGGGGCAATGACCTGGTTCCGCCTTGTTTGTTGATGTACCACACTACAGACATATTGTCTGTTTGGATTGCAATCGTTCCCAAGGGAAGAGAGTCTTGAAGGGCTTGCAACGCTAAAAGCACTGCTCTCATCTCCAGAACATTTATGTGCAAGTGGCATTCGTTTGGTTGCCATGTGCCCTGGACCGTCCTTCCCTGATAATGCCCCCCCCACCCGATCAGGGAGGCATCCGTTGTCAGAGTAGCAACCGGAGGAGGTGGAACAAAGGGTCTTCCCAACAAGAGCTGAAGGGAAGACATCCACCACATGAGATGATTTTTGCACGCTTGCGTGATCATAATGGTGTGAGACATTGGAAGTTGCTGGTATGACCATTGAGTAAAGAGCATCCATTGAAGGATCCACATGTGGAATCTGGCTAATGGAAGCAGAGGTATGGCCGCTGCCATAATTCCCAACACTTTCAGAACTAACCTGGCTTTGATTCTGTTGTTGTTGAAAAGGAGTGATACCAGTTTGTGAATGTCTGTTATTCTCTGATGTGTTAGTCTTGCAGACATGTTTACTGTATCTAGATTTGCGCCTATGTAGGTAATAGTATGACAAGGCGACAAAACAGACTTTTCCAATTTATTGAAATACCCAGCTTTTGACAAACGCGAAAAGTGTAATCTCTGGCCATCAGAAGGAGATGCTTGGTGGGAGCTGTGAGGAGCCAGTCGTCCAAATATGGAAACACCTGGAATCCTTGTCGTCTCAGGTGAGAAGCTACCACTGCCATGCATTTGGTAAACACCCGGGGGGCAGTGGTGAGACCAAAGGGCAGGGCCCTGAACTGAAAATGACTGGTTCCCAGCCTGAAGCGGAGGAATCTTCTGGAGCGTCTGTTCATTTTTATGTGATAGTACGCATCCCGAAGGTCTATAGAGCACATCCAGTTTCCTTTGCCCAAAAGGGGAAGGATGGATTGCAGCATGACCATCCGAAATCTTGTTTTCTTGACTGATCTGTTCAAGACACTGAGATCCAAAATTGGTCTCCAGTCCCCTGTTTTCTTTGGAACTAAAAGAACCTTGAGTAGATTCCGGATCCTTGCTGGTCTGCTGGAACTGGCTGAATTGCTCTTTTGCAAGCAGTTTTGAAATCTCCAAAACCGCTAGATCCCTTTGAGCGGGTGGAACATCTGGAAGGGATTTTTTTGACTGATTTGGAATGCGAAGAAAGGGGATAGAATAGCCTTCGGAAATGATGGACTGTACCCATTTGTCTTGAGTCAGGGATAGCCAGGCTTCTGGGTACAGTGACAATCTTCCCCCGACTGCCTCCGAAGATGGGCAGTCGGGCAACACCTCAGGGATGCTGAAAGGGCTTGTCATGGAAGGCTTCCCGATTGCCCTGGTTCTGCGGACCCCCCCTGCCCCTAGGGCGACGTCTACCATTGTTATTCCCGCCTCTGTCTCTGGCGGGGAAACGACTCTGTGCATCAGGCGAAGTCCCTTGAGATTGTTTACGGAACCACATCTTTCCACCTTTCTGGCCTTTGGGGTAAGGCCTAGAAGGAGTAGAAAAACGGACTCCGACGGCAGAAAGGGTCTTGCCATCAGTTTCGCACCTAGTCAAGGTTTCTTTCACTTGAGGACCAAAGAGGGATGATCCATCAAACGGGGAGTTAGTGAAAGACGTCTTGAAGGGGTCCAAAATTGCATAGCCGCATCCAGGCATGCCTACGTAAGGCCACACCTGTCCCTGCGGCTCTGCTCGCTCCATCAGCCGCGTATGAAAGAAGGCGCATGGAGGAGTTGGTTATGGAGTTAAGGGTAGCCAGCTGCGTGTTCATCTTATCTTGGAAACCCGCAGCTGTAGGGTCCTTTAACATTTCACTCGCTTCCTTGATCAAGTCCCTTTGAAGACGGTAAAATGGCACAGGTAGTTCAGCTTAACGCATGGTAAATGTCGCTGACGAGAACATCCGCTTCCGCACCTGTCCATGGACCTAGATTCCTTGTTAGGTGGATGGACAGGTACTGAAGGATCAGCTAGCTCCTTCTTAGTGGCAGCAGCTACCACCATAGCATCCACAGAAACTCCTTTTGTTAAGAACTGTTTGTCTGCTGGTGCTGTTATGAACTTGGAGGGTCTCCTGGGAGTGGGGTCCACTGAATCAGGAGCCGTCCATGCCTTCTTAGCAACCACCTGCATGAGGGGGTCAAGGGGGGACACCCAGGAGGTGGAAGGACGAGAGCCAAACGCCTCAAGATACACAGATTCGTCCTCCGAAGGGTTGAGGGCTGGCCAATTTCCCTCTGTTTCAGGATCTCCAGAATGTCTGCAAATGAGACATCTTCAGAAGGGGAACGGGGAACCCTCAGAATCATCCAAATCTGTGTCTGACGTGATGGACTCAGGTGAGTCAATGTGTTTCCTCTTACACTTCCTCTTCCGAGGGGCTCTTCTGCCAAATCAGGAGAGGCCTCGAAGAGGATGAAATCCCACAGGGGTTCCTGAGGTGCTGGCTCTCTGCGGTCCGGGATGAGGGAGTGAGTCGACTTAACCTGAGGCACCGTGAGGGAGGGGCGGACGGAGCCGACTGTGGAGTAGAGCCAGGCTCTAACACACTCCGCATGACCTCGAATGCACCCCTGTCAGGCAGAGCCAGAGGTCCCCGCCCGAGAAGCTAAGAACCCCCTCGGCACCGACAGTGATGGCTCGAGGCGATGTCGGAGCCGAACTCACCAGCCAAGCACCGAGAGGGAGAGGGGTCGGACAAGGGTCCGATGCCAGTCACCCCTCGAGCCGACGAGGGAAGTCCGGCGCCGAGATTCTTCCAAGGAAGAAAACGGAGCCGACGGAGCCGAAGACAATTGTATCGGCTCCGACGCTATCACAGTCTCGGTTCCGACGACCCGGCTCCGAGCTCAAGAGAGTCGAAGGAGGAATATGTTGATGGACCGGGCAGGCATCGACTGATGAGTCGGGCTCTGAAGCATCTGGGCCAGTGCCTCGACTTAAGAAGTCGACTCACTACCCTCTGAAGGTCATGATCCGACAGCCTCGATGACCTAGAGGAGTGAGATCTTTGGCCCGTTCAGACAGCAGGGGAGATCCTGGAGCCGAATGAACGGAGCCAAGAGATGGTGACCTGGACCTCTTCCTAGTTGTCGGCTCCGAAGGTCTGGCCGGAGCCGACACGGAACTTACTACCTCGCCCGGTCGGAGCCGAGGAGCCACAGAAACTGTGGACTGAGACTTATCGGCTCCAGCCGGAGCCGATGAAGGCAGAGGTTGAGAAACTTTAGGTCTCGGCTCAGTTGTCGGAGCCGAAGACCTAGATGCCTTAGAGGGCTTCCCTGTTGAAACAGATAGGGAATCCTCTGGCTTGAGTAAGCCTCTTAATATCAATTTATTTTTTCTTTCCTGCAGGACCCTGGGGCTGAAGCCATGGCACACAGCACAGGAGTCCTGCAGGTGCAAAGGCCCCAGACAGTAGACACAAGAAGTGTGAGCGTCTGTCAGAGACATTTTCTGACAGCACGCATCACACTTCTTGAATCCGGAGACCTTTGCTTCTTTAGACATTTTAAACAGGTGTAAACAAACACACACACAAACACACTAATTACACCCTGTCAAGTTAAATTATAATAAAACCACTAACTAGGATTTTAAAATAATACACACACACTCCACTAGGGAAGAGAAAAGGCCTGTAGGCCCAAGGGGAGAACCTAAAGTTCTTGAGGGAAAAAAACGGGAATTTTTTTGGAAGGGGATAAAAATTTCTCTAAACTAAGGGAAATAAGTAAAAATATTAAAATTAAAGGGGTTTAGATAGACTAAATTACACAAGAAAAAGTCACTTACCAAGAACCGGTAGAAAATCAACCTCGAAGCTGTAGCGGCAAACGAGATCTGAGGTAACTCTCGCCTAGCATTGTGGGATATAAGGGGAGCCTCGAGCCGGTGGAACCAACTCTTGAGCTTTTAGAGTGGCTGAGTCGGAGCCGAGGTCGGCTCCGAACCCATCCAGCAAGAATGAAGGCGAGATAGACAACTTAACATCCACGGTCTACAAGCAGTTCACACTAAAATTTTAGGTACACGCCATTTCTTTTTTGTTACTGAGTGGAAATATTAGGAAAAACTTAGTAAAGATATGGTATATCGAATAAAGATCTGAATAAAAAGTAATTTGTGTAACCATGTTTACTCCAAACATTTTAACTTTTTAAGGTTTTCACACAATAGTTGTACAGAGTGATATTAATGTTAATTGAAATATATTAGGTTTGATTTTAAGTACCCGACAACAATATGTACATTTAACTAATATGTAATGTGATGGGTTTTTATTTTTTACATGAAATATTGATGCAATGTGATAGATTCCACTTTTTTATATGAAACAATTATTGTATAATGTTAAAATTACTTTAAACAATTTTGAATTAATGTTTTTATTAGTTTGCAGTTGGTCTAGGGGTTTGATGTTTATTTTAATGGTTTTGTATGTTCCATAATTTACATCTTTGTTTAAAAGGGTATGGCCCTTTAATGGCTTTATTTGGAGCACGCAATGACGCTGGAATATAAACTTGTCTTGGCGGGTTTTTTTGTACCTCTGATGAAGCTGTAGCTGTGGCTCCAGTGAAAACGCTTGTTTCTTTGTCAATAAACTTGGCGTTAAGGTTTTGTTTTCACCAAGTTTTATTTTATTTTACGTTCGCTTTTTATTGGTGCTGGCTGTTAAAGTTTTTTTCGTGTTTGCACAAACTGGTGTACAAAAAGGGCTTGCCTCAATAGGTGATTGCATTTTTGTTTTATTTCAGTTGTGAGATATTGCTCACACTGACTGGAAACCAGACTACTGTAGCACAGCTTTAACAAAGACAATTGAGAAAAGTGCATTACCCAGCTTTGTTTGCAAAGTTTGTAGATTAGTTCAGCAAAACAGGAGGAGGAAAAAAAATTCATGGCAGCGTAGCACGCTTTTGTGAATTGCATATCTCTGGTCCTTATAGACATCATAACAAGATTACCAGGGCTCTGTAAGACAATGTGCAGCATACAGCAATACATAAACTGGTAAACAGCATTTATTACGTGTGGTTCCGGAGCCTCCTGCTCATCCCCTCTTGTCAATCCAAGGTGTCTCTTAGTCTATCTTACCTTATGCTTGACCTCAGCAGACAAAAATGGCCTTTTGGTGAGCCACAGTATTTTCCCCAAAAAGAAAAAAACAACTAAAAAAAAAAAAAAATCTCTGTTGCAGCTGTTTGACATTAAGCTTCTTCCGAAACTTCCTTGTCTTACGAAACTGATCAGTGCAGAAAATAAACAGGGAATAGCTACTGCTGGACCCTCTGTTTGGACAGTACAGGGGAAACATAGGGCTACAGGTGGAGGTGTTATGCAGGGGTGGCTTGGACTGCAAGAATCCCATTGGCTGGCACCAAGTTTCATGAAATGCATATGAAATTGGCTTGCTGTAATGAGAAGAAAATAGATAGCGCACGGCAAGCCGATTTTCTCAGAAAATTCCAATATGACCATCACCTAACTCCACGTTGAAATCTAAGTTGAGAAGGCGACTGACAAAGTTCAGTTACTTTTTCAACTTATCTTTCAACAGTGGAGCTAAAACAGGATTGCAAAGTTACTTGCGCTTGAGGAAGGCACTTGGGTGCAACCGTACAATTCCTACCGTCTCATATTGCGCTCAGATTTAAGCACAAAGGCGCCATGAGACAGTAGTTGGGGAACATAACATTCCAACCCTAACCCTGTCCCTGCCCAAAACTGTTCAACTTACTTTAGTAAAACCCTTTCCATTACACTACCAACCACAGAAGACAGCGCGGACACTCACCACTTGCATACACACACACACACATTCACACCACCCTAAATCCCACTCCTTACTTAACTCCTTACTTAACTGTAACCCGCAAATATTCTCACATATACTAAAGCTTTCCTCTTACCTAACTCTTCCCCTAACCCTATCACACCCTCACACATAATCCAAAATCTACTATTTTGTCTTTAGCTGTAGCTCTAATTCCAGAAGTTTCTTTCAAGTATAATTTCACTAGTGAGATCTGTCTGTGTGTATGTATCAGCTGATGAGGATTTTCTACTCCAACTCTAATGCTAACACACACACACACACACACACACACACACACACACACACACACACACATACACACACACACACACCTCTCAAATGCACCACCACCACTTACCTTTGTCTGCAAATTAAAGAGCTGACCAAACCATCCCAGTGTTCAGTTACAAGCAAATACACCACAAAGGTTGTATAGGATAGAAAGGTATGGATAAGTCCAGCTAGTTCAGAGGGGATGGAGGGAGGGTAATCTGGACTGCAGCAGTGTGAACACTCGAACATCTACATTTATGGTAGGTACAAAACTGTACTATGTTCATCGTGTTAAACTGCTGCAGTCATTACACTTGGGTAGAATCCCAAAGCTAAGGTTGGGTGACTGGTCTATAAAGAGTTAGGTTTGGCTATGAGACCCTGCAGAACTGCAGTGGCAAATCCTGCTCTGGATTTAGAGTAAAGAGGCAGGTGGTAGTGCGTGGTAAAGGTGTGCACTGAACTCCAAGTTGCAGCCACCAAAATTTCCTTGGTTGGTACTCCTCTGAGAAAGGCTGTTGAAGTGGCTGTTGCCCTGGTGGAATGTGGCCTAATGGTATTTGGAACTGATTTTCCATGCTGTGTGTAGCAGTAACGTATACAGTGTCCTATCCATTTGGAAATAGTCTGCTTTGAGATAGCCTTGCCCTGTGATCCTGCAGCATATGCTACAAACAGTTGCTCAGTTTTCCTGAAAGCTTTTGTTTTGTCCAAGTAGAAGTGTAGCTGCCTGTGTATGTCCAAAGAATGCAGAAGTTTCTCCCCTTTATTCTGGGGGTTTGGATAAAAAGTTGGCAAATGGATGGTTTGGTTTAGAGCCACACTAGATATCACCTTTGGCATAAAGGTAGGGTTTGTTCTTAAAGAAACCCTGTCCTGATGAAAAATTATAAAAGATTCCACTGCCATTAACGCCTGTAGCTCTGAGACTCTTTGTGCTGAAGTTACTGCCAGGAGCAGAGCTGTTTTTCATGATAAAAATTTTAGATCGGCTGTATTGGCTGGCTCAAAAAGGTGGTAGGGTCAGATTTTCCAAAACAAAACTCTGGTCCCAAGTAGGTGTTGGTGCTCTCCGGGGCAGTCCTATGTTTTTAGAGGTACTGCTTTAGCAAGGGATGAGAGAATAAAGGAGGATCCGTGTTGTAATGTGCTGAAATGGCACAGACGTGGATCTTAATTGATGAAAAGGATAGGCCTCTGTCCAGCATCTCAGTTAAGTATTGTAAAATCTGAGGAATGTTTGGAACAAGAGGGTCAAGGCTTTGAGCCTGGTTCCAGGCGCAGAATCTCTTCCATTTTTCTGAGTAAGCTTTCCTGGTGCTCGGCCTCCTGGCCTCCAAAATGACATCTATAACAGCTTTAGAGAGAGGTGTTGCCTGTTTGACTAATGTATCTGCCATGCAGCCAGGTTTAGGGTTTTGAGGTGACCGTGCAGGATCTGATTGTTTTGTTGAGTCAGAAGGTGTGGAATTTGGGCAAAATCCATGGTGGGCCTTGAGCCAAGTTCCTTAAGATAGGGTACCAGTGCTGGCGTGGCCAGTCTGGAGCAATCAGGATCATCTGTGGTTTTTCTTGTCTGGCTTTTAGGAGTACCTTTGAAAGGAGAGGCAGTGGCAGGAAGGCATAAACTTTTAGGTTTTTCCAGCTGAACAAAAGAGCATCCACTTTCCATGCTTGTTTGTGATAAGTCCTTGTGCAGAATTTTTGAAGTTGGCAATTCAGTGGGGAGGCAAAAAGATCTATGGGCATCCCCATTTTTGCGTTACCATGCTGAAGATTTGTGGATTCAATTTCCATTCGTGAGGGTCCATGATATTTCTGCTTAGATCGTCTGCCAGAATATTTTTCTTTCCTGGCAGGAATTGTGCTTGCAGGTGAACTTGACACATTAGAGCTGTGTTCCACAAGGTCATGGCTTTCCTGCATAGGGGATAAGAATGAGTGCCCCCTTGCTTGCTTATGTACCACATTACTGTGGTGTTGTCTGTCTTTAGTAATAATTGTCCTGGATGCAGAAGGTCCTTGAAAGCTGTTAGGGCATTTTGAACAGCCAACATCTCTTTTTGATTGATGTGAAGATGCATCTGGTCTGTGGTCCACTTGCCCTGAATGCATTTTCCAGGCGTAATCCGAAGCATCTGTTGTTAGAGTTTGCCTGGCTGTGGGTTGGGTAAAAGGCTGACCCTTGTTTAGGTGACAGGCCAGTGCCCACCATCGAAATTCCTGTTGTAGGCAGGGAATCATTGGTATTATTGCTTCTAAACTGTGAGGGTGTTGAGTCCAAACACTTTTTAGGTACCATTTTAATTTCGTCATATGCAGTCTGGCATATGGTATTAGTAGTATGCAGGATGCCATGAATCCCAGGGTCTGCAGAATGTTTCTTGCAGGGAGATGGGACTTTTTTGCCAGTATTTGAAAATATTAAGTTAGTTGAACTTGTTTGTCTGGCGTGAGGTAAGCCATCTGGGCCGTTGTATTTAAGCTGGCACCCAGGAATATAATCTGTTGCGAGTGCACTAGTTTTGACTTCTTTTCATTTACTGTTACCCTAGAGAAATTAGCAACCTTTTTACAAATGCCAGATGCTGTAGAAGAATGTCCTTTGTCTCTGCTTGAATGACGCAGTCGTCCAGGTATGGATATATTTGAATTCCTTTTTGTCTGCAAAATGCAATTACTGGTGCCAGGCACTTTGTGAAGACCCTGGGCGCAGTAGATAAGCTAAAGGGCAATGCAGAGAATTGGTAGTGCATTGTACCAGCTTTGAATCTGAGGTATCTTCTGCAATTTTGTCTGATAGGGACATGCAGGTATGCCTCTTTGAGGTCCAGAGTAACAAGCCAAGCCTTCGTGCCCAGCATGGGTAGAAGCTGCTGTAATGTCAACATTTTGAATTTTGGAATATCCAGGTAAGTATTCAGAATTGAAAGGTCTAGTATGGGCCTCCAGGCCTTGCCCTTTCTGCGTACCAGAAAGAGTCTTGAGTAAAATCCTTTTCCTTGTTCCTGTTGTGGTACTTTCTGAATAGCTCTCATATCCATGAGGGCTGTAATTTGTTTTTGTGCCTCTGCCCATTGATTTTGTGGCAGGTCCGACATTCCTTTTAGCCTTGGTAAAGTATGAAAGTGGAACCTGTAACCTTGAGTCACAATATTCAGAACCCATTTGTCTTGGGTGATTGTTTGCCAGTTTTGAGAAAAAAGTGCTAGTTTTCCCCCTAAGGGGGCTTTCAAAAGGGACGTGATTGGCGTACGAAGGGGAAAGTCATTGTGACTGTTTCCTGTAAGGATGAGACTTGTCCTCACCTCCTTTTGGAGTTGAGGTGCCCCACTGTCGTTGTCTGTTTGAGCCTTGGGGTTGAGATCTGCCTCTTGGACATCTGTATCTGCCTCTCTGTGGTCTGTCTGACACTGGAAAGGTCCAATTCTTTGTTGGCCAATTTCTGCTAAACCGAGGTGGCTGTACCTGTAAGAAATCCTTGACTGTTTGCATAGATTTAGCTTTATCCTCCATTTTCTTTAATACCTCTTCTGCCTTAACACCAAACAAGGTATCATGCTGTAAAGGAACATCCAATAATTTTTCCTTAACATGATCTGGTAAACTCTGTTCTTTTAACCAAGCATGTCTTCGAATCACAGAACCTGTAACTGCGGCTCTACAAGAGGCCTCTAAAGAATCAAAACCACATTGCAGTGTATGTTTTCCCACCTGTTCAACTGCATGCAATAAATCCTGCATTTCTTTACAATCAGGAGTGCTGAGCTAGCGAGCATTTTCTGTTTTAACTGAGACATTAAATATTGTTGGTACTTAAGCATGTGAAACTGACAATTTAAAGCTCTTACTGCTAAAGTTGCAGAAGTGTACACTTTTCTTCCCCCATCTATCCAAAGGTCTGGAATCTCTGTCAGAGGGTACGGATTTTTTGCAATGGAAGCCTTAACCCCTTTTGGACCCTGGAAAATAGTTTCTGGATCAGCAGAAGGGTTTTTGTAAAGAAACTTGTGAGAGTCAGGGACTCTATAATACCTGTCTGGCTTGGCTGGAGCAGGGGGCCAAGAATCGGGAGATAAGCTAGATTCAGAGAACACATCATCCACAATGTCTAGCACAGGCAGAATAGCCAGGGGCCTGTGTTAAGGCAATAAAAGGAAATCCCTGGGCCTTTTCTTGGATTCTGAGTAATCCTGACTTTCCCAATGGAAATGCTCCCTCATGGTATGCAAAGTTTCCCCAAAAGAGTAATCCTCAGGAGAAGAGGCTGAAGGGATAGATTCTTCAGCATCAGAGTCCTCATAGGGGGGTAGAGAGTACCCCTGGTCTGAAGAGGAATCAGAGGAAATGGAAACCTGATCAGAGGAATCATAGTCTGTATCCAGCCTAGGCCTTTTCTCAGGAGGGGGATGGGAACCCCTGATTAGAGTAATGAGGTTTTCGGCCATTTTAAGCATCTGTTTATTAGGCATGGAGGACTGTCCAGGAGAAAGCTGTACTTGTTTCTTTGTCTTTAATGGTACCTTTGTCTTGGCTGTTGTTTTAATGGTAAGTTGTGAAGGTCTGAAAACACCCTCAGAAACCGATGCCTGCTCAGCGGCTCCGGACCCATCTGAGGGATTAGTTTCCGTAGGCCCAATACCTTGAGTTTCCAGAGGCCTAAGTGTCTCCATGTGGGAGTCGGAAGCGGCCTGTGGCTCTGAGGTAGCGGGTTTCAGGGGCTGCGAAAGCGCCTCACTGAGAACTGGCGACTGGCCTAGAAGAGGTTTCGTCATCAGTTTTGGACCTCGGATGCCTGTCTTTATCCTTGTCTTTGCGTTTTTTCGGTATTGAGGTCGTCGGTTGATCCGATGGCATAGTGTAATTGAACCTTCGGCCAAAGTAGTGCAAAGCAAAATCAAAACATCTTTTTATAGTGTGTTTGTTGAATCTTGCACAAAAGCGACAACTAGTGACGTTGTGACCAGGACCTAGGCATGGAATACAATAAGAGTGGAAGTCCTTATGAGGTATTTGCTTCACACAAGAAATACAATTATTAACTTTTTCTGACATCGGTCTGAGGCAAGAAAAAAGTTTCCCCAATAGGGTACTTAGCTTTATTGAAGACTTCGGATCTGAAATTTGACTTTGAAAATCTCAGGAGTCGGCCGACCGGCACTTGCGAACTGCTTCTGCCTCGGGCACCTTGCGGCAAGAAAGACTGAAGAAAATGGCGTTGGCTGCATCTTATATACCCCTGGCGCACTGACATCAGGGAAGAAGCGACAGCGACCGACGCCGGACCAAGACTTTGGAACTCTGGCCGACTGCGAGACCGCCTGACGGCAGGATAACCCAAGTGCAATGACTGCAGCAGTGTAACACGATGAACATCCTACAGTTCTATTTACTGTTTTTTGAGTATTATGCCACCACAGACTGGGCAAAAATCCTGTCATCCCACCTGTCAAGGAAAGCATTAAAACATATATAGATTACATGGACTGTAACAGGTTTAAAAAATGGCCACAGCTGATATATCTCCTGTAGTATAAGCAATGAAAATTTACAACTGGACTTTTAATGTTGATAGGCTGTGAGTGCACAGATGCATAACAGGAAGTTATATCTTACTGTAAAATTGGCATCTGTGTTGTCCATCTTTATTCTTCCTCAAGACTGGGGGCTTGGCAAATTTTTTCAGACTTGGATCTAACTCTCAAGCTCTTCTCTTTACCCAACCCCAGAACCTCAGATCAAGTTTGCTGATTCACCATTAGATGGGCAAGGATAGTACAGAGAAAAAGGTAACTGAGGCTCAGACTTAGGATATAAGTGTCCCGCAATCTTCTTTAAATCCTCTAGAAGAATAAGGCAGGAGGATGGATGGGTGGGAAAGATAGGAAGAATGAAGACGGACTACACAGGTGCCAAGTTATGCTAAGGCATAATTTCCTAATCTGATGTTGTCCTCTTCATTCTTCCTCATGACTGGGTCAGAGTCCCCAGCAACGTGACTCCTGGGGGCCCTCATGGAAGGATGTGCCGGGGTACCATCGAGCCAAAGGAACCCCCACCTTAAGATACAATATCCAAATTATAGTGCACAACAAAGATGTGCTTGTTTGACCATGTGGCTGCTGCACAAATATCATCAATGGATATCCTGGATAAAGAAGCAGAAGTAGTAGCCCTACATCTAGTAGAATGTGCTCTTGGAGGGAAAGGTAATTCTAGGCCTCAATGACAATAAATGAAGGTGATACAGTCAGTGATCCATTTCACCAGTGTGATTTTTGACACCACTCAGCCTAATTTGTTAGCAGAAAAGGCTATAAACAACTGGTCTGACTTCCTGTGCTGTTTTGTTCTACGTATATAAAAACACAGTTGTCTTTACTATCAAGGAAATATAACTATCCTTTGTTGGAAAAACTGGGAAAAATACTGACAACTGAACAGACTGATTAATATTGTTTTCCATGGCTACTTTACGCATAAAGGAGGGATTTGTATGTAGTGAAACCCTGTCTTTAGGAAAGATTATGTACGGAGATTTGGAAGTTAATTCCTGTAGTTCAGAAATTATTTTTGCAGAAGTAATGGCTATTAAAAAAGACGGTCTTTCATGACAAAAACTTCATGTCACATCTGGCTGCTGGCTCGACAGATCTTTAGGTCAAGCTCTGCAGTATGACATTTAGGCTTCAAGGTCGGGAAGAGCCTTTAGTTGGAGGTCTCAGCAAGAAGACACCTTTCATAAATGCTTTGTGTAATCTAAAGGTAGACAAACGAACGACACTGGCTAGTATATGAAAATTAGAAATTGCAGCTAGTGGAAGCTTGATAGTAGAGAAACTTGCTCCTTTTTTAAACAGGGAACTAAGAAAAAGCAAAACATCTGAGACAGGTGCTGGAAAGGGATCAGTATTTTTACTTGCACCCAAACAATGAACCTTTTCCACTTATTGTTGTAGACTTTCTTTGCTGAAACCTTTTTTGAGGCTAAGATTATGTTACTGACCGGGGAAGTGAGCCTGGACTGTCTCACTATAGTTGGAAGTGGAGAAACCATACAGTCAGCTTGAAGGCATGAAGACTGGGGTGCTGCAATCCTAATGGGTAAGAGACGAGGTCCTGTCTTGTCTCCACTATCCACGGAGGACATTTTAGATGAGACCAGAGGAAGAGGAACCATATCTGTCGAGGCCAGAAGGGACAATGAGGATGACTGAGCTCTTCAGCCTGCTTGCTTTCTGAAGGAACTTCAGGATCAGCAGAAGAGGGGGACAGGCATAAAGGAGACCCGGGGGCCAATCATGCACCACAGCATCCCTTGGGGAGTACCCCGGAGGGGGGGGAATCAAAGGGAAGAACTCGCTGCACTTGTTGTTGAGGGGAGAGGCAAAAAGGTCAGAGCAAGGCTGACCCCAACGGTTGAAGATCATGTTTACCACTGATTAATTTAGGGACCACTTGTGTGGAATCAGGATTGATCTGCTGAATCTGTCTGCCAGCTCTTTGGTCTTCCCTGGAATGTGAGTTGCAACCAGAAAGCGGTCTGAAGATATCGCCTATTCCCACATGCTCATGCACTCCTTGCACTAAGGATATGAATGGGTTCCTCCTTCTCTGTTGATGTACTAGACTACAAACATGTTGTCATTGTGAACTACAATGGTCCCCAGAGGAAGAGCATCCTGAAAGGCTTACAACATTAGAACTGCTCTAATTTCGACAACACTGATATGCATCCTGGTCTCCAGAGGGGACCACGTGCCTTGGACCATCTTTCCCTTATAATGCCCCCCACCCCCACCCCAACTGGGCAGTGTCTGTGGTCGCTGTGGCTACTGTAGGGAGAACAGAGAAGGATTTGCCTAAAAACAGTTTTTCTGACTGAATCCACCAACGAATATGACATTTGCAGATTGGTGTTAGTCTGATGGGAACAGATAAAGGTTGGCAGAGTACAGACCACTGTACTGTTAATGTTAACTGAAGGATTTTCATAAAGAACCTTGCCAGAGGAAATAACAAGATCGCTGCTGACATTGACCCAAAAGCTTGTAAGACTAGACGTGCAGGAGGTGACGGATGGGATAACAGTTCCCAGACTTGATTCCTCAGTGTCACAATGTGGTGAAGGGGGTGAAAAGCTATTTGAGCCCTCACATTTAACTGTGTTCCTATGAATTCTAGGTTCTGCACAGAAGTCAGATTGCACTTGCCCAAATTTATGGTGATTCCCAGGGAGTGTAAGATTTCAATCAGATAATCTCTGGCTTGGAGAAGTTGATGCCTCATGGGGGTGGTGAGGAGGCAATTTTCTAAGTATGGAAACACCCGGAATCCTTTGAGTCTCATGTGAGCTGCTACGGCTACCATGCATTTGGTGAACACCTGGGGGGGCTGTGGTGAGCCCAAAAGGCAGTGCTATGAAATGAAAATGATTGGCTCCCAGCCTTAAGTGCAGGCATCTCCTGGAATGCCTATCTATTTTGAAACTTGGATCCAGTATGGGTCTTTTGTCTCCTGTCTTTTTTTGGCACCAAAAAGAAGCAGAAGTAAGTTACGAATCCTCTTTGTTCAGTCAGGACCTCTTGGATGACTCTTTTTTGCAGCAATGTTTGAATTTCTTGGGCTGCCTGCTCTCCTCTGACTGGGCGGCATGTCAGGGAGCTTCTTGCTGTTGTTTGGAGGGGAGAGGAAAAAGGGAATGTACTAGCCTCTGGATATTATGTTTGGCACCCATGAATTGGTTGTCAAGTGTCACACCCTCACAAATAATCGAGAATTTCCAACAAAACAAGTCACTAGTAACTAAAAATAAAAAACGTCCAAACTCAGATGAAAGACACCAATTTAATGTACACTGACACATAAAAAACAGACAGTACGTCCCAAAGACTAAGCGCTTTCAGCATAGGAAATGGCTTCATCAGAGTAACAATGGGAAATACATTCACAATTTAAATAGCATAATAGCCTAACAAACTGACCAGTCCAACAAAATAAAATAGAATGACATCATCAAATACTGATTGCAGATGTTTAGAGGCACAATGCTAATAGTAAAAACTGAATAGTAGATAGTACAAATGTATGTATATAGGAAATCTGTCATACAACAAATAATCTCAATCCTGTGTAATTGAAAAGAAAATATATGTATGTGTATATATATATATATATATATATATATATATATATATATGTGTGTGTGTGTGTGTGTGTGTGTGTGTTTTTAAGGTGTATTTAAGAAGTGTCCTAAATAACACTTGCCTTTTTTTTTTTAAATTGGAAGAATAGCAATACTACCATTCAAACCTGAGGTGTGTGTGGCATTAAGCCTAAATTGCCACTTGGTCTCAAGATTTTTCACTTATAATTTCAAATCACCCCCTCTCTCATTACAAATTACTTTGTCAATCACAAAAAAGATGAATTTGTTAAAATGAGTAGAAGTTATACTATGCCTATATAATGCATTGTGAACATTCTTCGTCTTTATAGCCCTTACATGTTCAGATATTCTTTCCATGAGTCTCTGTACAGTTTTGCCCACATAAAAACTTGTGCAGCTGGTACAAGTTGCTACATATACTAACATGTTAGTATTACAGCTACACCTACCTGGGCAACTTAATGTACGGTTGTAACCAGGGAAAGACACATAAGGGCCATCACTTGATAAACTTACAGGTCCTACATGTACATTCTAGATACTTGGTTCTTACATGTGGAATTCTCCATAATGTGTTTAGCATTCCTTCTCCTACTAAACACTATCCTGGGTTTGGATAGTAAGTGTGTTCTTGTTTGTGTCATTGAGACCCGATTGCCATGCATTATTAATGGCTGAAACTTTTTTGGGCAAGGTGATTGTATCTTAGAACCATTGTGGCACTGTTATTGTTTTGGTTGTTAATGGATTTGTCAGGTATTCCAGAACATAAAATTGGCTGGTACAACACGTCTCTCTTCTTCAATACCTCATGTTTGACCTTCAAAGTTAGTTTGAGGGGATAGCCCCAATCTAGGAACATCCCAACTAACTTGAATAACTCAACTTTCACAGTATCATAGTTAGTCACCAATCTAGACAACCTGACCATCTGACCTTTGATGATCCCTTTCTTCTGACTCCATCGGGGAGTAGAAATGCCTCCTTTTGCATGTCTTCTTCTGAGGGGATGTCCTCCATGGGGTACTTGAGGGAAGTATCAGAAGAAGAGGATCCTTCCTGGGCAGGAAGATCCTGGAGACTGCTTGGGGCAGGTTGGCTCGGGACAGATTGAGTAGCTCAAGACCATGACCCAAAGGGGATATAAGGGTAGAATGCAGGATATGAGATGACTGTTCTCCACTATAGGAGAATACCCTTTCCACTACCTGGAAAGTTGACGGACCTGGAGACATCCTTTCCTCCTCTCTTGAAGCCAAAGCAACTAAGGGAAGACAGCCAGGATTCACTCCGGATTTGTGGACCCCAGAGGGAATTGGACCCGAGCTGAAGCACCCAGGGGAAGGGACGGATCTGACAAAGACAAAGCCAACCCCATTCCCCCAGACCTGGCACTGATGTCTTGGCTCCAAGATATACTCTGATCTGAAGGAATAGGAACAGGGCTGATCAGAGACATCATCGGAGTTGAGGAAGGGGGTTTCCCCGGCACTGCAGCCAGCACTCCTGGGAGTCCTGAAACCTGAAACTCCAAAGCTGAGGTTCAGATCAGAGAAGGAGTTCTGATGGTATGGGCCAGATAGATGACTGATCCGATAGGGGGCAGAGCCGACACTAGCCCATCTGAATCTGGGCCTTGAGGAACTTTCTCATCATCCTGTCTATATCTGCCTTGGACCAGCTTCTAGACGACCTGGAAGAAGCTGACGAGGGAGGTCTGAAATGCTTTAACTTAGGTGAAGGAGACTTTCCTAAATGGCTTGGGGACTTGCTCCAAGCTCTCAGATTCAGAGGCCTAGGATTTGATGCCGGAGCTGAAGAAGAAGGAGGTGACAGTGTAATTACCTTCTTTGGATCTGAGGAGGCCTGTGGATCTGATAAAGAGGTAGTTTTCTTCGGATCCGTGGAGGTTGAATCCAAAATTTTCAATGATTTAGCTTTTGCCTCCAAGGGATCTCTTAGCAAAGCAGAGAGAGATCTCTTCTTATTGTCCTTAGAAGAAGAGGATGAAGCCATGCAGGGGGTCGGGGCCTCAGAAGGAAGGAAGGAGACCCATTAATATACATTTTTTGCATCTGTCCCCTATAGCAAATGGGTTAGATGATGCACAAACTTCACAGGAAGCCTTAAGGTGATCAGCAGCTAAATAGACACATTTGTTGTGGGCATCTTGGTTGGGGATCTTGTGCCCACATGAAGTGCATCGCTTAAATCCCAGATAGGGTTTGTCAAACATAACTCCTGTCAGGGAAAAAACAAGGTAAGAGACACACACACACACACACACACACACACACACACACACACACACACACACACACACACACACACACACACACAGAGTTTAGCACTGCACTCACTAAATACCTAAACTTCCACTACAAAAACTATTACTTTTTTTTTTTTTTTACAGACTTTTAAGATTGTAAAAACTATATCAACACTACTAAAATGCACAAAGAAGGGAACTTCCAGAAACAACTACCTATTCAAAGAATGCTATGAAAGGAAAAGATGTGAAAAGGGAATACAGGAAGCGAAGGTTAATGAGGAAGGAGAAAGGCAAGAAACATCAATTGCAGAAGGTGTTGAAAAAGGTTTTGTACTTATCTATCCAAAAACTGCTCAAGAGCACAGATCCATGTCCGATTACTGAAGTGGCAAATGAGATCTAGGGTTCTGCGGTTGGGTAGTGCATTGTGAGTAAAGGGAGAAGCTCAAGAATCGGATACAAGTCTGAAAAATGTGGATGCGAGACCCAATCATAAAGAGAACAACATCAGCTCTTGCATTTTAAAACTTAGCTGGCTTTACCCTGACAGCAACAGTAAAATGAAAAGTTAAGACATTCTAACAGTAAAGACGTTTAAAATAAGCATTGCCTACTGGGAGATGGCAACTGCAAAGTTATATTAAGAACTCTGGTAGAAACTGTCTTTATGCAGAATGACAACACTACAGCTAGAATAATTTAGTAGTATCTCCTTACACATGTACAAACTTAAAACATTTTTTGGGAAACTGTTAACGCTGTGGGTGTAACCCCCAATTTGACTTGTACAATATAATATTAGGAAAACATTTTTCCTATTTTAAAATGCTGTAGAAACTGTGGAAGGAAGGCTAGACCATACGACCTGGGTCTATACTACAATGTCGAAAGACAAAGTAACCGAACATGTCTTTATCGACACGTAAATATCGACCTCTGCAAACGCTGAATGGCCACTTCAGCAAATTTTTTCCTAAACTTTCAAACCCTACATAGTGGGGGGCTTTGCCCCCCACACCCCCCTAACTAAATATACCAACTCTGAGACTGCACTGCAGTGGGGAAAAGGGCAAATCCCCGATAACGGCCAAGCAATTTTTTCCCCCTGGGAAAAAATTTGCTGAAGTGGCTGTTTGGCAATTGCAGAGGTCGATATTTATGTGTCGATAAAGATGTGTTTGGTTACTTCATCTTTCGACACCGAAACACAGACCCCTTCAATCCATGTGGGTCGCTGCTACTCTTAACTAGAAAGCATTAGATTATGGTTGAGGACCACAGCCTGGGATGATTTTTTTAGACATTATATTCTCGGAAATGTTATGAGAGACTGTGATACTCTTTGACATATTTGTTTCATATCAAGAAGGCTATTACTTTTCATTTTTCTATGACTTTATCAAAAATAAGCATGTTTAATGGAAGACTGCTGTTATACCATGCTCATTAACAATTATTCAAGTGAACTATCTTCTGACAGAGTAATCAGACAAAATTTCTCTAAGACTTACTAACAAGATGCATGTCTACTAAAATTCTATTACAGAGCCACAGCATCAAGCACAGTGATCCAGCCAGGTAGCAACAAAATAAACTCATCTACTTTTTCCTCAGAACTTCCCAAATGATGCCTTCTTGTAATAACTCTACAGTTCAGGAATTAGCAGCTCAAGTATGAAGAAATCAAACTGGTGATTCGTCAACATCAACTTTAGCTGTTATGACACAAAAACTTACTAATGGAATTAAATATATCACCATTCATGAAAGAGAAGATCAATTTATTTTCCTCATAAAATATAACCAGAATTTGAGGGGTGAGTTACAATACAAACCTAGGTGCAATAATGTAAGAATATATCACATTCTTGAATGTAAAGAAGGCCAGAATATAGTAAAGCTTTGCCTCCCACAGCACTCTCACTCTGTTCATAATGGTTCAATTAACTTGTGATCAATAACTCCAGATCATCAGCCTTCTCTCTTGCCACCAGTTCTACTCGCCCAGGGTTCTTGTGGCCTAGGTGCAGTTCCTTGCACTTGCACTCAATCTCAACTGTCACTTTTTTGTCGAGTTGTTCAGTTCTGCATATCCTTCACTAGACAACACCCATGTTTCACTGCTGCACCTATTTTTGTGTCATCTGTACTGGTCCTGCCTCTGTTCCATTAGATACATCTGAGATAAACACATCAAAGAGTATGGGATCAATGGCATACCCCATTTGTATTCCACTAGTCACTTGACTTCACTAATTCATGGCATTGTCCCTCTGAACACAACCCCTAGTGTCTTACCTTTAAGCCATGCAACTATTCAATTCCTCAAACTTGGTCCTGTCTCCAGCACCTCCAGTTCCCCTGTCAGCCTCCTGTGTGTGACAGGATCAAATTTCTACCTGATCTCCATTAAGACTACTTTAACTTGTGCTCGTCTAGCATAGTTCATCTGCTATCAATTCATAAAACTGGAACAATCTATCTGAATGAGATTTTCTGGCCATTACCCACACTGTATTATATCACTACATATTGGTTAAATATAAAAGAATATCAATAATTACATTAGTGTAGTTTAAAAAATGTTAAAGCTTTAAAGCTGAGTAAGAGATTTAACAAGTATTTAAAGCCAGGTTATATTGGTTTTACTAATCCATCTGTATTTGCAAGACTTCATCTTCATTCCTGTTCCTGTAGTCCAAGGTCTTAATCCCTCAGCCTCCATTACATTATTGTGATTCCAAGCAAGTCACTTAACCAGTATAAAAAAGTTCTTCAGAATGACATACATTTGTGACACTCTGAAGACTGCCACCTTAACTGCTCCAAAACAAGTATTCTTTTTCAGAAGAAAAAGTGAATCAGCAAACCGTAAACTCCAAGTGGAGTTACAGGAATGGACAAAATATGCCTGGCTCTGGGCAAGAAATAAAGTGTAACCACCTTCTGCAAGAGGATATATAGATGTTTATACTCACCCCTTCTACCAGAAAATGTTACTGCCTTTATTATAAGGCACCAAAGATGTTGAAATATTTAAATTATTAGTATGCTGTTTCTTTACTTAAAAATGTTAAAAACTAACTTTTCACTCCAGAAACCTTGTAGTGTAGTGTTGAAATTCATTGGACTGTACTTTTAATGAGCCAGTGCGTTTAACCATTTCAGTATAATCACTTCAGCTAACTATATATCCAGACAATAAATTAAGTATTAAGTTTGGTGGAAATAAAACCAGACTAAAAGTACCCAGTCAGCCTGTATTGCCTTTTCACTGCTTAATAATCAATTTAATATTTGTTGGTCTCTCATACTAATTAGTCTCACAAAGGGCACATCTTTTCTGTATAATATTTACTTTTCATACATGTTTGTGAGCTCTTTATAATTTAAGTAACATAAGATTTACTGTTCATGTTTAATTAATTTCATAATCAGCAATTGTTTGCTGGAACAGTTTAACAGGCTCAAGTATAACAGTGTAGGTACTAGGAGGCATGGCATCAGGAGGGAGACAGCAATTCAGTTTAGAGTCTACCGCTTCTGTGATCTTGAGAGATCCCATTCAGTGTCATTACTGGGCATGTCTGATATTCACTTTGGCATCATTTATCCAGAGGATCATAGGAGGTTACTAGGCTATTGGCCTGAGGCCGTTATAAGCCTAGCCAACAGCTTAGCCCATGTTTAGACAAGTCAGCACCCAAAGCTCCTATCCAGCAGGGACACAGGTGGAATCCCAGGGGTGTATTTTCTGTTTCCCATCCAGTTATCCAAGTAGTGCTTAAAAAGGGATAATGAGGTACTCTGCTTGATGTGGAGAGGGAGTCTATTCCACAGATAGGGGAGTCTCTGGGACACAAATCTGTCCTGCCAACAAGTCCTATTAATATCACCGACCAGGTTGAGGTCGTGCGTACGGGCTGCCAGAGTGCAGCTTGACATGCGGATATGCAGCAGTCCCATCAAATTGGGGTCTGAGATTGCTTTCTTTGCCAGACAGAGGTCACCTCTGAGGAGTATGTATGAAACTGAGTAGAGGGAAATGGCTTTTAGCCTATCTGTGTAGGGTAGATGTTTGAGGCCCTGGATTCTGCTGGTGAGGAACCGCTGTGGTCTCTCCAGCTGCTGCATGTGCTTTGTGAAGTACATCCTGAAGCGGGTGTTGTACTCAATAATTGGCCTTATAAGGGAAGAATACAGGGATGTTATAACCTCTTTGTCCCTGGATGAGATATCCTTACTTATGAGGTGGGCCATGTAGAAAGCTTTTCGTACAATGGAAGCAACATGGTGGTCAAAAGTCAGGTTGCTATCAGCCTGGGTGCCCAAATCCCTCACTACTGATTGTGTACTTAGGACATTGTTATTAATGTGATAATATGTGGAGACATCACTCTCCCCAAAGGGGATGATGATGCATTTTTTTGGCCATCAGCTTTAGGCCATGTTTCTGGCACCAGTCATTTGTTTGGGTGAGACCCTCTTGGAAGACGTCCACATCACTTCGGGAATTGATGACTGTGCCCAGCTTGCAGTCATCTGAAAACTTGGTCAGCCATAGCCCACTGGTTTTGGCCTGCACCTCAGAGATATATATCCCAAATAACAGAGGCCCCAAGACCGATCCGTGGAGTATGCCACTCATTACTGGTCTACTGCTTGAGGTGGCTTCTCCTATTTTGATTAGGTGGGTTCTATCAGTAAGCCAGTTTGTTACCCATCTGGTAACATATGGATTGATGTCTAGTTGAGAGAGTTTATCTACTATGCCCGAGTGGGGAACAGTGTCGAAGGCTTTGGCCAGGTCAAGGTAAGTGGTGTACACCATCTTCCCCTCATCCACGGCTTTGGTGACTGTCTCAAAGAAGTCGACCAGATTTAACAGACATGACCTCCTCTTCACAAAGCCAAACTGTGTGGGGTCGAGTGCTTGGAGGTTGCCACTGTCTCTGTTAATGAGGTCCATGATAATCCGTTCCATGGCCTTACAGATCAGGCTAGTTAGGCTGATGGGTCTATAATTTCCTGGATTGGTGGACACTCCACCTTTGTGTAAAGGGATGACTGTCCTCTACTCATCTGGGACAAAGCCAGTACTCGGGCTTTGGTTGAATAGGGTGACTAATGGTGCTGCAAGTTCATGCCTGAGTTCATGTAGGATGCAGCCTGGGATGTTATCGGGTCCAATGGAGACTGTATTTTTTGCCTTTGAGACGGCAGTGATGACCTGGTCTCTAGAGATAAGGGGTGGGGGGCAGGTACTGGGGATGACCCGATTTACCGATGAGAGGGACAGAGGGGAAAAGTTTTCGCTGAATCTGTCAGCCAGTAGATTGACTATATCTACAGCTTTTGTGTATGTGGTGTCCTTGACCACCAGTTCTGAACAGATCTTGGTGCTTCCTTTGAGATTGCGGACATATGTGAAGAAGGCCTTATGATTGTCTCTGGCAGATGTGACCAGTTTGGACTCGAAGTTGGCTTTAGAGGATTTCACTAGTGCTCTTATTTGCTTGCTCAGGCTAAGGAGAGATTGTTTACAATTGGGCACCTGCATCTTCTTGGTCCTGGACAGCAATTTTTTCCTTTTATTATAGAGTTTATTTATTGCAGATATCCACCAGACAGGTTTACTCCAGAGGATGATTTTATCCTGTCAGGTATTCCTGACTCTATGCATCTATATAAATGCATGTATAGTACTTTGGTGTAGATATGGACATCTGTGCCAGTTCCTACAGTGGGAGAGGGGGCTATGAAGCTGTTTATACCATCCCTCAGGACGTTGCAATCAGCTTTAGAGAATTTTTTTGTTTGACCCTAGCTGGGGGGGGGGGGTCAGGGGAGATGCTGACTTTGAAAGTGACCGCTTTATGATCGGATCTTACCAGGGAAGATGATACTATAGGGGTGCTGCAGTGATTACTCATGTTGGAGAATACCAAGTCCAAGATATTATCACCTCTTGTGGGGGTATCGACTAGCTGTTCCAAGACATTTGCATTGATAAAATCGAGGAATCTCTGGGCATTTGTGTTCTGGCATGAGTAGTTTTGGCTTGGATGAACACTTATCTCCTTTAAATAAAGATGGAGAAATGCATGGTGAGATGTATCTGCCCTGGTTTTGTGTAATTACCAGGGTCTTTTGTGGTGAGTTTAGTATCGTGAATTAGGATGCTGTGACAGCTTTAAGTTGGCTGGAATCTTGTCCTTGTTAAAGATGGACATGACCTGATCAATAAGAATGCCTGACACAAGATAGCTTCCACCCACCTCTCACTTTTTTATTTCTCAGTTATTGGGAGACAAGGTGATAAAGTTACTACTTTCAATGGTTCGTACTAGACTAACAACTACCATGGCCCATACAACACTAGCCGTACAACTCAACCCAGTTTTGTCCCAGAGTTCCTTGGAAGCCTATGTGGTCAGGTACGTTAGTAAAGAGGTAGCTAAGGGTTATGGGGGGTATGTTAGTTGTGGATTAATTTACTTACTGTTAACCTCTGTCTATCAGAGACATGGGGGCCAAACCAGAGTGAATTTGCAATTTCCTATCAAATAATCATGGTGGGTCAGGGATGAACTGGAGCTTACTCCATAGTGCAGGGATCCTTTGAGATATATATCAGTCCCACCAGCAAACTCTACTTATGTCGCAGACAAAGTTCAGATCCTTGGATCCAGTGTTTCTGGTTCTGCTTGTCTTGCAGATGTGCAAGAGATTCATCGGGGTTGGATCTGAGGATGCCTTATATGTTAAGCCTAGATTGCCTCTCAGTAACCTGTAGGACACTGACTACAGAGATAGCACCTTAAGACAATCTACGTAGGACAAGGTATTCATGCTGTGGATTCTCCTGATGAGGAACATTTTAGGGCATTCCAGCTGTTGCAAGTGCCTGGTTAGGTACACACCAAAGGGGGCACTGTACTCAATGATGGGTCTGATAAGGGCTGAGTGGAGTGGTATTATTACTTCCTTGGACCTGGATGCCATACCCTTACTTATGAGTTGGATGAAATAGAACAACTTTCTTACTATCTTGGCTACTAGTTGGTCAAATGCCAGATTACTATCTACATATGTTCCCAGATCACTAACTAGCAGGTCAAATCTTACGGGTGTTTTATTGACAAAGTAATTAGCTTGGCTGGATGCTTTCCCAAAGGGCACTATAATGCATTTCTCTGCACTGGGTTTTAATCCATGGCTTTCACACCAGTCATTTGTTTGTGTTAGATCCTCTTGTAGAATGATGGTATTGTGGGGGGGGAATCTATGACAGTTCTGGTGAGCCAGAGGCACTTGACATTAGCCTTGACTTCTGAGAAGTAGATGCCAAATAGGAACAGGCCCGACGTATAGCCCTGGGGTACTCCGCTTGTGACAGGTCTCTTGGTGGAGGTGGTTTTACCAGTCCTGACTCCTTGGGTCATATCTGTAAGCCATCTGGCAATCCAGGGAGTTATGTAGGAATTTATGCCTAGTTCTGAAAGTATGGCGACAACACCTGAGTAGGGTATTGTATCAATGCCTTGGTCGGGTCAAGGGAGATGGCATGCACCATTTTCCATCCATAGCCATGCTGACCCTCTCAAAGGAGTCTACCAGGTTAGGAAGGCAACACCTTCTCAAAGTCTAACTGGGATAGGTCCAGTGTCTGTAGATTACCAGTGTCCTTTTTGATCATTTCCAAGATAATTTGTTCCATGGCTTTGCATATTAGACTTATCAGACTGATAGGTGTGTAGTTCCTGGGATCAGCTGATGGTCCATCGTTATGAAGAGGGATGAGTGTTGCTGCTCTCCATTCACCTGACATGTAACCAATTTTGAGGTTGTAGTTGAACAGTGCCTCAATTGGTCCTGCTAGGTCCTGTTGTAGGCTATTTAGGAGGCAACTGTGGATATTGTTGGAGCCGACTGAAGCAGTATTTTTGGCCTTAGAAAGTGCCTCCAGGACCTGCTTTTTGGGAGGGGAATATGCTAGAATGAATTTCACATATGGGAATGGGGGGAGTGGAGGTTGGAGTTAGAGCAAAATTTATCAGCCAGTAGATTTTTTTATGTCACCCTGTTCAGTGAAGGTTGTGCCATTTACCACCAGTTCTGAGTATTGCTGACTATTACCTTTAAGGTTCCTGACACAACTGAAGAAGGCCTTGTGATGGTCTTTAGCCTGGGAGGCTATCATGGCCTGATAATTGGCATGTTGCATTTTATTAGACCTCTTAGTTTCTTATTTAGTTGATTCAGAGAGCTAGTCTGTGTGACAGCTGCTCCTCCTGATTCTGGCCATGACTTTTTTCTTTTGTTATATAGCACTTTAAGGTAAGGATTCCATCACTGTGGTTTGTTTCTGGTGTTAGATCTTGGCTTACTTCTGGTAAGGCAGCCTCAATGCAGCCATTTACATTGTCAGTCATGCTCATCTGTATGTTTACTGAGCTGCTGAAAAGTGGTATAAAAGTCCAGAAATGGGCAGTAAGCTGAAAGTTTAGACTTGTATGTAAGCAAGCTGACAGACAGCATTTCAGTTAACTGGCTTGCTTTATTTATGCTGCTGTTTGATCATCAAAAGGAAAAGAGAGAGTGAGAGCTCCAGAATGTAGAAATGGTTCCACAAGTGAGTGGAAGCCTGTGCATTCAATTGTAGGGTTCTGCAGACATGATGGTAGCAGAATGAATAAATTATTGGGGTTCAATTAATGCTGACTAGAGCTGTGAAATGTTTTACCTCAACTCAACTCAAATGATCTTACACTGTTTAGAAAAAGAACTTGGTCTGTGTCGCGAAAAACTTTAGTGATGCTAATAATTCAGTTTACCCATATCACATAACTGCAGAGTTAACGAAGGAGCACTTTGTATGAATTTCAAGCTACAAATTACAATTAGGCTTATAATAGTCTTCACAACCATCTCAGGTTGAGGCTACAACACAGTACACACTAGCAGTAAAAAAAAAAAAGCGCTTTACTACAGTGAACAAATTGCACTTGAATTTTAGAAAACTTAGGTTATTTTGATAAATGCAAACAGATATTTTGGTATGCGGTTTAGATCCTTTGATAGCATTAAATGTTAATAATGCATTATTGATTACAATATTTAGTCAAATGACAAAATGCTCAACTCCTGAGAGACTTGCTTGGCTAATAACATCTGCATTAGAAGCTGAAGCTAAGTGAAACTTGCAGTAGTGCATTTTAGTATTCTGTTAAGTACAAACGTGCAGTTTTAAAAGTACTGTATTTTCATTTTTTTCTGTTTCCTTATTGTGTGTTTCTGAACAGTGTGCTGTGTGTCTCTCTGCAGTTCGTTTCTCACCTACTCTCTCTGCTCTTGTGTTGGTATTAGAGTTGGTGGCTCTAGAATTGCCCACCCCTGCTGTAAGTCTGTATTAGAACACTCCTCCTGGGTCCATCTCATTTGCTCACTTAACCAAGTACAGTGAGATCATATTCTGAGTCTAGTGTTCACTCTATGTAATACAGAGAGAAGATTTGAGAAGGTTCAAAAAAAAACTGTACTTTATTCATTTGCTTTTACTGTATTTGTCTTTCCTCCTAGTTTATTTTGCTTTTCTTAAAAGCACTCAATTTTATTTATTCTGCTGCATTTATTACTGCTTGGTAGTAGTCTGATTAAATTTGCAGTCTGCATTGTTGTGGCAGGACAGGTAGCTTACATAATTCAAAGCTGGGAATTGCTGATTGAAGGCCCAGTGTCTGCTATTCTAAAAATGTATTAGTTCTGGCTTAAGTACTTGGGCTTCAGGCCAGTTATTTTACATTAAGAAGGTTTGTGGTCTGTACTCTTGTAGGAGGAGAGGCTGAATTCTGCCCTTATGAGCTGAGAATATCTGGTCACAGGCTTATTCTGCCCGCCTATTTGAACAGTTTCTTTCTGAAATTGGTGCGGCTTGCTGCTGTAGCATAGATCAGATTCAGGCCTGCTGAATCTAGCTTTGTTTGTATAACTTGAGCACTGATCCAGGCCATCTTTTTTGGAGAAGGTTCCCCTGCACCCTAGTAAGCAGGGGTGTGCAGTTAGAACTTGCCTGATTGAAGACTGCTGGAACAGGGCTCAGTTTTGAGCTTTTTTTCTGGTTAATTGGGTAACTTGTTTAAAAAATAAGTTTGTTCGTTTTCTATTGTTTATATATATATATATATATATATATATATATATATATATATATATATATATATATATATATAAATAATTGCACTTTATTCATCTGCTTTTACTGTATTTGTGTTTCTTCCTACTTTATTACTAGGGGCACTGACTACAACTCTGATCTGTGATATATAACAATAAGTATCCTTTTCTGTGCATTTAAAGTGTTTTTTGAGTGTATCTGCTTTATTTTCAAAAAAAAAAAAAAAAAAATATATATATATATATATATATATATATATATATATATATATATATATACATACTTGTTTCCTGCCTTTCTAAGCTAGTAAAGCTAGTATAGTCCAGTTTTCAGGTTAGTGCTGAATTCAGGGCTGTGTTCCAAATCTCTGTGTTTGCCCATACCTTACTTGGATAGAAGGAAGTTCTCTGTTCACCTGTGAAAGAGGGGAGCTTTGAGCAGCCTATCTGTCCCTGGAGGAGTGGTTTCAGCCCAAAAATTAGTAGTTCATTGGCCATTTTGGGCTAATTTCTATCTCTTTCATTTCCCTGCTATAAATACCGTATTTAACCAGTTTTGTGTGCCGGGCAGCGCCAGTTAGCTAGGGTAAAACTATATCCACAAAGTCTCTTCTTCAATTTTTCCCTTGGAACTAGACAAACTTTCAACTTAAGCACTCAAGCCATTCATTTCTCAGTCTGGTACTTGCTCAAAACTCATAGCAAACACTTATAAACCCTAGCACTAGACCCTCCTGTACTGTATAGAAGGACAAGGCTCTCTATTCGACATTACCAGCCATCCAGTAAAACAGTTCACTGTACCTATCCAGGCATGTCCAAAGGGCAGTTTCAGGTGTACTCTCCAGTCCAACTGGTGAATCTGGGCATTTTGAGGCAATGTTACAATTGCCTCATGTACACAGACAACCCCCTCCTCCTACCACCCAACACTAATACATGCGAGAGATGCAATTATACAGCCAAACTGGACGCTAAGCTCTCTCAACCCAAGACTGGATTAAGAGGAGAAGGGAAATACTTGCATCATACCACCAGTCTCACATAGACCCATTAAAGCAGCACTGGCAAAAAACACACACAAATACATGAAAACATACTTGGAGGCTCTAAATAAAAATCTGCAAAACCAACAGAGACCTCCAAAGCAAACATCCAAGCAACCTCCACCCCCCAACACAAACCATGAAACACATACTTCACAAAACCAGTGTGCCATGCAATCACAGCCCTTAAGGCAAAATAATATACCCAACATACTAGTAATAGGTGACTCTAAAGTCAGGCACACTGACGTCCCACTCACTAGGATGAATAAAGAGAAGGTTACTTTTAGCTGCCTGTCGGGCGCCAGGATCCGTCACATAACACAAGCACTTAGGTCACTCCAGAACAAGTACAAATATGACTCTGTCATTGTCCATGTTGGTTTGAATGACCTGAGCCATACCTCTCTGGACTACATGGAAAGAGACATGGAAGAGCTCTCTGATCACGTAGCCAAGGCTGGTATGACCCTGACCATGAGTAGCATCCTGCCCTCACCAAGAATGATACCACAGTATAAAGAAAATATTCTTGACCAACAATTGGCTAAGTTTCTGGTGTCATTCAAATGGGTTCCAGTGTCTGTCCACCTGGGATTACATGCTCGACAAGCCACGCTGCTTCGCTAGAGACGGCTTGCACCTGTCACCCTTAGGCTTTCAAATACTGGCCAAGGCTCTTGCCACCCCCATAGTGCCTTTTTTAGGCAAGGTTCAAAAGACAAACCCACCATCGCAAATAGCACAAGTAACAAAAACTGAGGGTAATGCTAATCAATGCCAGAAGTCTGAACCTCAAAATGCAGGCACTCAAAGCACTCCTCAGTATGGAGAAAAATATGTGCAGTAACAGAAACCTGGTTTAAGGCTCCAGAGAGCACCCCAGCACTACCAGGCTACAACTCATACCATACATTTCTGTCACATAACCCAAACCGAAATACAAAAGGCGGGGGGCGTATCCATATTCATCAAGGATACCCACACCTCCAGGTTAGTGGCACAGCACGATGCTTCAGAGATCATCCACGTGCAACTAACAACAGGCAAAACTACAATTCAAATTGTAGCTTGCTACAGATCACCCACCATGTCCCAGGACCCCCATTCTGCATTTCTGGAAACACTGGGAAACATAAACATGTTACCAAACATCCTAATATTGGGTGATTTCAATTACCCAAACATTAACTTGGAGAACTACTCAAGTACTAACTCCCTTGCCCAACATTTCCTAGAATTTATAAACTCAAACACCCTGGTTCAACTGGTCAACACTCCCACCAGAGGTGACAACATATTGGACCTGGTCATCACCAACATGGGCGACCAGTGTTCCACACCGGAGGTCAACCCCTCGCTGGTTAGATCTGACCATAAACAAATCACTTTGGATATCCACAGTGAAAAACATTTCAAAAGCAAACTTCACATTACTTAAGACCGAGGTGGAACGTTTCAAAGCCCCCATGCTGAAGGATACTGCTGTCCAAGCTGCAAAATCCTTTAGTAATGCATTCTATGGGCACCTACAAGAATGCATGGATCATGCCATCCCAAGCAAAACCAAGACTCACTCCTCCAAGAAAAGGAAACCAGGCTGGTGGACTACTGCCATAAACAAGCTATACAATAGAAGGAGGAAACTAGTACAGAAAAGAGTAAAATCCCAAGAAGGAAAGACACCCCTGATCAGTATCAACAAGAAACTACGATCCCTCATAAAATCATCCAAGGTGAGCTTTGAAAGAAAAATTGCCAAGGACTCCAAAGGTAACCAGAAGGCATTCTTTAGCTATGTCAAGAATCTAAGTGGCAATGCTCAGATCTGCTCAGAGTTAGTGCAGAATGGCACAAAATACACTGAACCGACCGATATAGCAAACATCCTGGCAGACAGGTTCAGCGCAAACTTCACCCCTTTCTCACCCCCAAAATGGCCCATAACCATACCAGAAGAATGTAGATTCCCTGAAATCACAGACACTCAGGTTAAAACAGCCCTCTCCAAAGCAAAAAACACAGCATCAGTGGGACCGGACGGTGTCCCAGGCTGCATCCTACACAAGCTCAAAGACGAACTAACCCCCCACCTAAACACACTGTTCAAACTCAGCCTCTCCACAGGCGACGTACCCATAGAGTGGAGCACAGCAACGGTTATTCTGCTCCACAAAGGTGGAGCCACAACAGACCCCGGGAACTATCGCCCTATAAGCCTGACTAGCTTGGTCTGCAAGGCTATGGAGCGCATCATCATGGAACTCATTAACAGAGACATTGGGAACCTTCAAACACTGGACCCTACCCAGTTCGGCTTTGTTAAGGGCAGATCATGCCTCCTAAACCTGGTGAACTTCTTTGAGACAGTTACCAAGGCTACAGACGAGGGAAAGGTGGTACACACAGCCTACCTAGACCTCGCAAAGGCCTTCGACACCATTCCCCATTCTGGTATTATAGACAAGCTCACCAGCCTGAACATAAGCCCCTACTTCACAAGATGGGTTGCCAACTGGCTCACGGACAGAACCCACATGATGAGAGTTGTGGAAGCTAGGTCCGACTCTAAACTGGTTACAAGTGGCGTTCTCCAGGGCTCAGTCAGACCCATCATAGAGTACGCCCCATTTGGGCTGTACCTTACAAAACACCTGCAACAGCTGGAAAAACCACAGAAGTACCTCACCAAGAGGATCACTGGCCTCAAACATATGCCCTATGCAGCTTGACTAAAGAAATTACAGCTGTACTCGTTGCATACCACCTACTCAGAGGTGATCTCTGCCTGACATACAAGGCCATGTCCAACCCAGAATTGATGGACATGCTCCACCTAAAGAAAACCTTATCCCCGTGAGCCGCACGCTCTAGGGATCTAAACCTCACCACAATAAATAGGACATGCTGGAGGGATAGATTCCTGTCCAAGAGACTTCCCATGCTTTGGAACAAGATCCCAATCTACATTAGGCAGAGCTCCTCGCTAACACTCTTCAAAAGAAACCTTGATGAGTGCATGGGAAACAGAAAGTTTACCTCGGGGATCACTTCAGTGGCTGGACAGAAGCACAGGGAACTAATCTAAGGGGGCGGCGAAAGCCAACACATTCTGGCTAGGCTTATAAATGCCTTCGGGTAGATAGACTAGTACCTACCTACGAACCTATGATGTTCTTGACAGTGCTATAGTATTAGTTATATGTGGTATATCCTGCTAAGAACATAACAGCCGGCCAGCATCTAAGGCTTCAAGGCACGTTCCATGTGCCCAAACTGTCAAGTAACTTGAACTGAGCTGACTAAAAGACAAACTTAGGCAGGAAGCCCTTCACAGCTTTACAGCTGCTGAAGAGTACACTCCTCTGAGGCTTTTGAGGATTGTCTTGTGCTTTCTTTGCTAGGCATCAGATAAGTTCCCTTTGGGGGAAAACCTTCCATTTTCTTATACTTACTGATTTTTCTTTTATTACCTTCCTCTTCAAGAAAGTTATTTTAAAGCTAAGAGTATTGTCTTTTAATGGACTGTCTCGATATTGTTATGTACATTTAAATGCAGCATTCATTTTTTTCTGTCAGTTTTAAAGTAGTGCTGACTAAATGGTAACATTTTCTGTGGAGAAATTGTGTTTAATTTTCTGTTGTGTAGCTGGCATAGTGTTTGAAAGTGCTTTTTACTGTGTTTTTTTCTGTCAAAAAGTAACTTCTGTGGACTTGTAGTTTTACCAGCATTTGCTGCTCGTCTTCCCTGGGAAACTGGCACCATTTTGGCTAGACCATGGAACAGATTGTCAGTCCCATGGTTGGTCTTTATTCCAGTCACAAAAAAAAAAAAAAAAAAGTTAAGCAGACAGCCTTTGCCACTACCGCAGGCTAGTGGTTTGCCACTGCTGCAAGTGGCTAACTATGCTGTGGCCATTTGTTGTGACTTAGACCGTTCATCTTTTACTCTGAATCTTTCACCTACAACCACTACGGACTGTGGCTTAGCCACATCCTCTGCGCCTGTTTGGAGTCCCCTCAGTGGGCAAGGGAAAGCCCATCTTGTAGGTCCTGGGATCGGGAACACAGAAGGCTTAACTGTTATGTCAGAATGCTGTGCCCATCCTTAGGGAAGTAGCGGCTACTATTAGTAACATGGTTGGCACCATTTTTTTCTGTCAAAAAGAAACAGAAAACCAAACATTTATCTACTCCTCCTCAAATTTGTTTGGAAAAGTGTAGTTTACTGGGACTGACTCAGGGTTTAATTCAGGCTATTGATCCTCCTTAGTTTCTGGTAAAACAAAGCGGGATGCCTCCTTACCTGAACAGAATCAAGATTCTGAATCTGAACAGGAAGATGTAGGGACGAATTCAGGGTTTTATTCCCAGATTTCTGATTCCGACTCACAGGAGAGCTCAATTTCTGATTCTCCCTGTGACAGTTTCTCTTTCTCTGTGACTATTCCTAGAATGTGCCAGTGTTTTCATTGGGAGAACACTGAGGTTTCTCAGTCCCACAGAAAATGCTATGACTTGTTACAGAAGGAGTTTCCAGATTCTACAATTCCTCCTATCTGCTTCACAGGATGTGTGTGTCTTACTACCTGCAATTTTCCTAACCGTCACCAGCTGTTACATTTTTATACAATATTTCTAAACTTGACCCAGCAGCTATCACCTTAATTGACTCTACTGCTGCTAAGCATTACATTAATTCTAGTCCTACTCTTTCTAATAATGACGTGAAAATTGATAGGTATGTGAAAAAAAGTGTATATCCCCTCCAATCCCCTTGTTTTTTAGTGAATGTGCATTTTTTTATGCCAGGGTGTGCACATTTATTTTGTTATTCCTACCACTGTCATTTCAGGGCTCAGCCTCCCTTTCTCTCTGCTGGCAGGAAATCTCTGAATGACTTCACACCCTAACTTGTCTTTTATTCAGTTCTTCTCGGGCTGCTTGACACTTTGGGCCTGTGGAAGGTGCTTGAATCTTTGGAAGCTGGCCGTCTGTTATATCCTTGGCAGGATATAACCCATACAGCTAATGCTACTGTTGCTGTAATCATTCAAACATCCGCTGTTATGGTAAGTTCAACTTATACAACTGTACTTTCTCTGTATACACCTGCACAGCTGCTATTAATGTCACTGTCTGAAATGATGCTACATTAGCCAAATGTCAGTAGGAGTGCAGTGATAACAAAATACTTGCTTAACATATTAGAGCCAAAGCCCTGTATATTCAATAAAAAAATATGTGGAAGGGCATTAGCAGACTTATGACAGACTCAGTAATGGTGAAGCCAACTGGGTAGCAGCCCTTTTTCAATGGAGGCCTGGGGAGAAAAGCTCCAAAGTATTAGAAAATATTTTAAGAACAGCAGTTTTACAATCTTTAAAAATAATACAAAAACAACTACAGTTTACATAAATATACCAAATTAGACCTAATATAAAAAAATTAGTTAAGAATAGATATAAGTTATATGCCAATGATGCAATACTGATAATAGAGAAATTGTTGCCAGTTTACAGAGAAATTAAAGGTAAATTTGTACAATACAAGTAGGAATTGCAATATGAAGTGAGAGAAAAATGAGGCACCTGGTACATTTAGAGAGAAAGCCAGGGGAGAGAAAGTGACAGAAGTAAGGAAGTGAGTAATAAAGAATGAGTTAAAGAGGCATAAGGTATGAAGAGGTACTTGTTCACATTTAGGGATATAGTTTATTTTGGTGCTGAGCAAGAACAGAACTAGCTTTTGGCTAGGAAGTCTTTCAGAATGGTTTTGAGAGATGAGAGGGAGGGTATTGACCTGGTAGATACAGGTACAGAGTTCCTGGCCTTAGCAACATGGTACGAGTACAATGCCCAGCAGCTCTGATAGGTTTGTGGACATTTAGGTGTTTTTGGTGATTGGATTGTAATGACTGACTGGAAACATAGTTGTGTAGAATGTTATTTAATGCTGGACAAAAATATGGATTCTTGATTGTTTTATAGGTTCTGAAAGGGGTATATGCTGCAAATTTTGCAGCTTTGTCATAGCATTGTTCAAGTTTTGATTTTTATGATGTCTGAAGGTTAGCAAGGACTGCAGGACTATAAAGAAGTGTGGGGAGGAGATAAACAGTGGCAAGTGTAGCTTTAGTGTTTTGGTGAGAACGTTTTTGGCTCTAGAAACCATCCCTAGTTTTTATGAGACTTTCTTATGCAATTGTGTATATACAGGTCAAATTTAAGATCACCATCCACTATAATCCCTAATAATTTGCTCTGAAAAGTTACTTCAATGGTTGCATTATCAAGAGAAAGAACTTTAAATTTCACTCTTTCATGACAGGTATTTGGATAAAAAAGTAGTACTTTGTTTTTTTGTTTTTTTTTAGGGTTGAGCATAAGATGTGAGCTACAAAGCAGTGTTTTATTGGCTTAAAGCTTCCAGAGTAATTTTTTGGAGGTGTGCCATGTGGTCAGATGTGCAAATGAGTGTGGAGTCATCTGCATACTGCATTAGGGAGGCCTGTTTTGTGGATGTGTTGGTGAGGCTGATAAAGAGGAGGGGACCAACGACAGAGCCCTGTGGTACACCAGTGGTGACTGGGAGTTATGGATAGAGGGTGGAGTGTGATTTTACTCACTGATACCTATTGGAAAGGTAGCTTTTGAACCACAGAAGGATGGGCTGACCTAATGAGAATATTTCAAATAAAGTTTGCTGTGACAAACTTGCGTTGAAGATTTTAGACAAGTCAATGTATAAGGAGGAGACTAATTTGCCATTATCTCTAGCTTTACTGACAGTATCTACATAGGTTAGAAGTCAAGGTATTAGTACTAATGGAAGAATGGAAGCCATGTTATGTGGGGGATAGGAGTTCTTCCTGCAGGAGATAGTTTAACAAATGTTTTGAATACATTTTCAAGTAATTTGGAGGGGGGGATAAGTTTAGGTATAAAGTCAGTACTCTGTTGAATTTCCTCTTTTGCACAGAGTGTGTGTGACTTGTTCCAGACAAAGGGAATGTGGGATTTCTGGACTGAACTATTTTAAGGATTGAGACAAAATAGGCAATGCTATCAGCTGCTATTTTAACCTACTCCCTTGGAAGGTCATCAGCTGAACTAGAGCATGGTTTGAGTTTGTCTAAGAGTAGTTTTATATAGGATATGGGTATGGATTTGAAGGAGAAAATGGATTTGGTGATATGTGGCTGTTGGGCATAGTTAGGATTAGATTTTGGGGAATCCTTGGTTAGAGATGCTATACCATCTATTAAATAAGAATTGAAGTGTATTGCTGTTTCAGGTGATGAGTTACTGGGAGAGGGGATAGGGTTGAATTTATGGCTGGGATGTAAGATTTCTTTAGTGACTGTTCAGAATTTTTTTGGGTTGTGTCTAGTATTATAATATAGTTTTTGTCTTCATCAATTTGCTTTTTAGTAAAACTACGAAGCATTTTGAAGTTTTCCAACAATTGTGGTGTTCTATATTACATTTCCATTTCCTCTTTATATACTTGTTTTTTTGTGTCTTTCGGCTTTTCCCAGTTAGGGGTCGCCACAGAGGAACTCTGGTCCGCTAATGATTGGTAGTGGATTTTTACGTACCGGGTTACCAGCCCTGACGCACAACCTTCAATGAAGGCACGCCCCATTCACGTATGCCTCCACACAGAAGACACTCTAGCTGAGAATCGAACGGGACAACGTCTTGCTATGAGGCGACAACGCTACCGCAGAACCACCACCGCAGTTGCAATTCGCTTTAGTTTTCAGTTACACACTGATGCTAGATACAGTGCTTGCCACAAGACTTTACATATTTCAGACTTAAAGGGAAATGCTCTATTTCACTAGAAATACAGGGAACTGATTGTTTTCACAAAAGATACTACATACAAAAAAAAATCTATTATAGCACTTTGCATAAGTGGTTTAATAAATGTAAATAAATCCATAAGATTTAGAAGTACTGGGACCACAGATGAGTGGAAGTGTAAATTATGCTGATTAGAATTGAGAAGTGGAGATTTGGTACACTAACATAAGCAGAACATGCAGTTGTAGCATTGCAGATGTTTTGAAATATGCATGACAAAACTCCTTAGCACATAGAAAATAAACCACAGCAAAAACAATGGGTGCATTTTTTTAAGAAAGTTGTAGTGGACAATATTGTGATCAAGCAACTAGAACTTCAGGATATTATGATTATGTCCTCACAGTGGTATAACAGTAGTAGTACACCCTAAATCAAAATATAATAATGAAGTATTAAAATATCTGTGTGTGTCAAACACAATGTGACTGTAACTTAATTATGCTAGCAATAAGTACAAGCATTCATTGGCAGGTCAGGCTGATTTAAGGGTATATTACTGTTTATGTAGATGTTAACATTTTTATATGGTGTTAGTAGCCTTTTAAACTTTATGTTTTATTGGTTGTTACAGATCATGTGATTTGGGAAGGAAGTTTAAATTTCTGATTCACCAGTGATTGTTATTCTGATGAAGTCTTTGAATATATTCTGATAAAAGAGCTCAATAAACTTTTTGTTGTGATTCAGTGTTTTCCTCTCTGTACATACACTTGTATCCTATTGAATGTACACAACAGAAAAATGAATACATAAATTAACTGCCACACAGAAATGTGTATTCTCAACTTTCTGCTGCCAGAATACAGATTGCAAACCACTGCCTGTAACTGCCCCCTCCACATAACTCCCAACTTCATAGCTCCAGAATCAAGCAGAGAAAAGACCATAATCAGGGATATATACTGCTTTACAAACTTGGAAAATTTCTACAATAGCAGGGATTACATTATAATTACTTTTTTGTCTGAAAATCTGTGTCTCTTATTGGTGCTATTAAATTACTTCATTCCTCACTTATTACCCAGGCAAACACAAACTTTGCAAGAAACAGACTAAAATATGTGTCTAAATAAACATTTTGTAAAATCATGGACAGTTATGCCTCCATACACACACACACACACACACATACACGCACAATTACTTAGCTTCTTGCATACTAGATAAATGACACAAGGCTAGTTAAAGTAAGTAAAATAATAATAATAATAATAAATAAAAACACTGGCAAGCACACTAATACTTCATAAATAATCCACTGCTTGTATCATTTGCTTTCATTCTCAGGCTACCTAATTCTGGCAACTTGACCCAATAGAAATGGCTCCTAGCTGCTTCAAACAGCAGCCCTGTGAGTTGCCTTATTCTCTTGATGTCTTCTTCAGAAGGCAGAAAAAACTTGTGTAAGGCATGATTGTCTTATTTGTAGTGGGCAGTACATTAGTAGAAAACAAAGACAAACCCAATGGAGCTTCCATTACCAAGAAACTAAGAATAAAATGAAATGCACCAATGCCATAATCCACATAACCGAAGCCTCAAGAATTCCACAAGGTAGCGAAATAAATAAAGAACTTTATTAGAGCACCAAGATAAAAAAATGAATAAAAAATTCCATTATTTAAAATACACATAGGATCCCAGGCCTTAAACACTTACCCTAAATGGACAGACTAAAAAAACTCCAACTATTCTCTGTCTCACATTGCCTACTTAGAGGCACTCTCTGCTCGACTTACAAAGCCATGACTAACCCAGCTCTGTTAGAAATGCTACATCTAAAGAAATCTCAATCCCTCCACACCACACGCTCCAGAGACCTGAACCTCATTAACACAGTTAACAGAACATGCTGGAGGGACAGGTTTATAACCATGTTTATGCCCATGCTATGGAACAGACTTCCCATACATGTCAAGCAGTGCACCTCGCAGAAATCTTGATGAGTGGATGGGAAAGAGAAAATTCACCCTGGGGATAACTCCAGTGGCTCTACTCGACAGAGGCACTGGGAACTAAGGGTGGCACAATGCCAGGGTAATCCTATGGCTAGGCTTGTAAAGGCCCCAGGGCCATTAGCCTAGTACACACCTATGAACCTATGAAATAAAACACGTCTTAAGTTAATTATAAAAGTAAACTTTTTAATAGAAAGAACTGTTTTTACTTTTGTTAAGTTCCTTGAAATAATGGGATGTTAACACTTAAAAACTGGTAGGTATTTATAAAAATCACATATAACATGGTAGAAGTTCCATGTTTGCTGAAGTTCATAATTTGGCAGCTCTTAATATATATGCTGTCATTTAACCCAGGAAACTGGCCTGCATTTATCACAGTGGGCAAGAGCATTTTAAATCTAGGTAATGGTTTGGTCATGTGACTACTAAATGGGTTACTGAAACCTGACATCTTGTGAAAAGAGTTCTAATGAAGTCATGATTTTTGGAAGAAGGCGCTTAACTTTAATCTTCTTCTTATTTATTTATTTCACTACCTTCTGGAATTCTTGAAAGTTGGGTCATGTGACTAAGGGCACTGGCACATTTCATTTTACAGCAGATGTAATGTTGGGCCGTTTCCAAAACATCCTCGTTAACAGAGTAAACGGATTTTTTTTCTTTCTTTTAAATGAACTAAGGAAGGCCTGGGAACTAGTTGCTATATTGCTAATGGTAACAGTAACTCTAAAGTTACTAATATTTAAAAGAAAAACAGAAAGTTAAAAAAAAAATTTTTTTTATTGAGGATGGGGTTTGCAGCCAGGCAGCCAGCGCCACAAGCTGCCCCGATCTGTTCCTTTGTAATGTGTTTTTCCAGTCTCTCTTCCCAGTCTTCTCTAACCTCCTCTGATTTACTCTTATAGTTACCATGTAATATTTTATATGCACTAATAATTATTCCCCTTTTAACAGCAGCTTCTGTTCTATATCTGACTAAAAAATCTAACAGAGCAGGTCTTTCACTTAGGCCTCCACTATCCCTTTCTCTGTCTATACTCTGATATCAATTCCTGATAGGGAAGGCAGTCTTCATCATGCTGTCCAAACTTCTTGGCCTCAATCCACTTTATTACCCTTCCCTCTCTCGTTATTTGCTCCCAATACCTTAGTTCCTTTGCCATTTTTCTCCAGTAAATTCCAGTCCTTTCTTGACTGTTTTCTGTACTCCTACTTACAGTTATCCCTAACGGCAAAATCTCCTTTCTACATTCATGTGTTGGCTTAGTTCTTAGCATACTTTATGCAACTTTACGGACATAACATTCCATATGGCGGTTACTATTCTCCTTAAGGATTTGCAAACAAAGTCCCTCTTTCTCCTTACTTCTTTAACTCCCCACACAGCTTCATCATCATTATCACTTTCCACTTTGAATTATAACCCTCTGTTTCAGCTAAGTATATGAGACTTAACTGTGTAGCTCTAAAATAGCCCTTTAAATCAGGCAGTCTTAATATACCTTGCTCTACTTGGAGTATCAACATCTCCCACTTAACTCTTGCTCTTTTCCCATCCCAGATAAGTTCATTCACCTCTTTACTATTACTGTCCACAAATTCTCCTCTGGCTGATAAAAATATATCTGACCTGTATATAAAACGAAAGGGACTAAAACAATTTCACTGCTTGCATCTTACTATCCATAAACAAGAGCTTCCAGTTTCTCAGTTTTTATACTATCTTTTATTTGGTCTCTTCCCACATATCCCTACATGCCATAACAAAGCCTTTCTAATCCATTCTACTAAATATTTCATGTTACAGTGTTCCCATGAATATGGATATTGCTGAATCAAATCATGAGTGGGTACATAATTTACAGCTATAGCCTTTGTTTTATCTTCATTGATTTTATATTCTAAAAATACTTGAAAATATCTCAAAATCTTATGCAACTGAGATTCCCTGTTCTGGATTTAACAAGTATAAAATAATATCATCTGCAAATAAAGCCACCTTTTCTTGATTACCATACCAATTATATCCTTGAACTTCTGAGTTCCTTATTTTACTTCCCAGTGGCCCTAATTATAAAGCCTTAGGGGAAATAACTCACTCCTGCCTGGTTCCTCTGCTCAAACACAATTATCAGAGAGGAACCCTCCCACTTTAATTCTTGCTTCTGATCTTTCATATATCCATCAAACATTTCTAAACATCAAACATATCTAAAGCCATTAAACAACTACTAAAGCCTGGATGGCTCACAACTCCAGCTCCAACCACAACAAATTCCACACACAGCATTACCTCAAAATTTAATTCACACTTTATCAAATCAGTAGTCTCTCTAGTACAAAACAACAGCAAGACCCCCCCCCATTCCTAATGAATTAAACTGAATCCTCGTTCCTTTTCAGACAACCCAATTCAAACTAATACCATCAAAAAGCATATTTTCAAACTTAAGCCCTCCTTACTAGCAGCTGACCAACTCCCCAATGAATTTCTAGCAGCAGATGCAATCTCCTATCCTATATCTCTTCTAATAAACCATTCCATTGCTGAGCAGTACATCCCCAAACTCTGGAAAGTCTCTTATATCATCCCTCTTCACAATGGCGGCTCCTCTCCTGAATTCTCAAACTACAGGCCAATTGCCCTCCTCCCTCTCATAGCCAAGAGTCTTGAAAAATGCCTATACAGACAACTCCTTGACTATCTATTAAGCAATAAGCTCCTATCTGTGTCTCAACATGGCTTCAGACCTAAACACAGTACAACCACTGCCCTTGTTAGTTTTACAAACTCAACCAACCAGCTTAGAAATGACAACCAGCTCATTTCGTCTATCTTTCTTGATATGTCTAAGGCCTCTGATACAATATCCAACCAAAAGCTACTAAATGAGCTAGCTTCCTTAAACCTAACCCAGCCAGCCCTCTTCTGGTTTCTCAGCTACTTAACTGCCTGTCAACAGGCAATTAAGTGGCAAAATGAACTCTCCACCCTATGATCAGTCTCAGTAGGAGTACCCCAAGGCTCAATTCTCAGTACATTGCTCCTCACCATATTCACCAACAGGCTCAGCGCAGCCACCCAGCATGCAACCATCGTTCAATATGCAGAAGGCGCCCCCTTCATATGTTCAGCTCCCTCCAACCCAACAATCTTTCCAAGACATTGAAAAATACCTCTCAGACTCTCAATTCATAATCAGTCCAAATAAAATAAAGCTTACTGTCTTCACTAAAAGCAAAGTTCCTAATAACGCTTTCCCCTTCATCTACTCAGCCAATAAAACTAAACTTGTCCAGCACACCAAACTCCTTGGAGTCAAAACTGACAACAAACTAAAATCTGACAAACACCTTGCTCTATCAAAAAGGTCCACATTAAGCTGGGCTTACTATACAAAGTCAAGCCATACCTAACCGAGGCCACAAGACATTCCATAGCTAGGGCTCATCTACTCTCTACACTCCTATATGACTCACCAATATTCACTAATCTCAGAAAATTAGATTTAAACAAACTGGAGTCCTGCTATAACAAAATCACAAGATTCTCTACTAACCTCCCTTACAGATCACATCACTGCATAGCACTTCATAAACTGAATTGGATTGAACTACCCAATCTCCTATCCCGCAACCAACTAACTTTCATTCATTCCATCTTCCACCATCCAGACAACTGTCCAGCACTCAAGATCTTAGTGCAGCCCTACTAAAACGGCAGGCCACTAAGATCTTCCAACAAACTACTACTCAAAGTAATAAAATGTAATAATTGTTACAGTAACTCTCTATTCTCCCACCACATACCTAAGTACTGGAATTCCATCCCTCAGACAATACTAAATTCTAGCAACACATCTAAATTTAAAACACTGCTTAAGGAACACCTAACCAAAAACTGTCTTTGCTCCTGCACTAATCCAGGCTGTTCAGACTGATCATTCTGTCCTTTCTTGTTCTTACAAACAAAATATCTCTTCTCTGACTAAATTTTAACATCCAGACTGTCCCTTGTCTCACAGAATTCCAATTTCTCTCTACCTATCTCACATTCACTACTGCTCCTATTTTTATCAAAAAATATATATTTTACTTATCTACAGTTTCAACATATTCCCTCCTTCTTGTACTTCACCTCAATATTGCCTTAGCTATCACTGTTTAGAACAAGTAACACTAGCATAGCAACAACCAACCAAATTTTTGTTCATATGCCATACATGTAGCTCATAAACATTTACCACCAAAACCATGACACTGATCTATTGATCAGTCATTTCTCTATGATGGCACAAGCTATTTCACGCTAGTTTATTTGTTAGCTTTATTTTTTCCACTTAATATTACTCTTTCATTATTTATTATTTATGTATAAACTATTTACTACCTATATTTACCAAAATTATGTATTCTTGATTGTTACTGATTTCTTGTATTGTTTGTAAGGTGTTTTTGTAATGCAGCTTTTCTCCACGGGCCTCCACAGAAAAGGCCACTGGCCCAGTCGGACATCCCCAGTAATCAAATGCAAAATAAAATAAATAAATAAATATCCTCCAAAATAACCTTATTATTGTATTAGGGAATGCAAATGCTTCCATTATCTTACTTATAAAATCCCAACGTAGTCTGTCAAATGCTTTCTCTGCTTCAAGAACAACTAACAACAGTGGTATTTTGTTAAATTCTGCTTCCCTCTGGATCATCATTGTTCTGTTAATGTTGCCAAATGGTTGCTTCCCCTTCAGAGAAACCACATTGTCTTACACCTATCGGCTTTGGCCAACACCTTTAATATTCTTTTAGCTAGTATAGACAAACACTTTATAATCATGGTTTAAAACTGAAAAGAGTCTTTATTTAGCTGTGTCTCATGGGTCTTAACCCTCTTTGGGCGATATAGCCACCACAGCTTTCTTCCAAAATGGTGGTGCTTCCCCTCTTTTACAAATATTATTAAACAAAATCTTCCAGATATTTATTATTTTCATTATTCCTCACTTCCAAACTTCCACAGGAATACATTTGTTCCTGGAGACGCAGACTGATTATACATCACCATTTTCTCATCTCCTCCTGCCTTAAGTATTAGTTTATGAGCCTCATCTTCTAATTCTGGCATAATTAAATCTTCTATAAATATTTCCATCTATGCTCCTTCTTAGTTTCCACATTCATTTGCTTTATAAAGCTTAGGCTTTTTGCGAAAAAAATATTACTGATGCCTATAAAGTACAGAACTTCTCCTTTAACAACACTGCAAAAGATTTGCATTCTGGAAACCCAGTACCACAGAACTAGGTAATCACTACTACCAGGTAACCCCAGGTACTTCTGGTATGAAATTAATTCCATTTCTGGAAACAAAAAGCAAGGTTAACCCTTCAACCTTTTTCAGCCTCACAGACTTCTGATATGCATTTTCATTCCCACCAACTCCCCATCTACTCATCATTGTCATCCTAATCCTGATTCGTACATCCTTAAACTCCATGTTAGAAAAAAAAAACTGTGAATGATGTAGATTCAGTACATTATCTTTAAAAAATGAAGGAAAAAAACAAAGGAATACTTTTTGGAATTCTGGCTAGACTAAAATCAATCCTCCCAAACTATTTTCTCGCCTATTAAAAATTACTCCATTATACGTGTTCCTCCTTCAGATACCTAGGATTTCATCTAGACCCCACTCTCCCAATGACTTCAAAGCTTCATGGGTATATACTAGGCTAATGACCACTGGGTCCTTTATAAGCCTAGTCATGCAACCCAAATGTATCTCACAGGCTATTTTATCACAGATGTTGTTTTAACAGGTGAACGGTAGTTATGGCATGATTTAACTGCACCTCTTTGCAGAAACACAGATGTCAAATCTGGATGAACTGCTGATTTCCCATCCACTAGTCCAGACTACCCTTGAAGAGGCTTAGAGAAGTGTTCTATTTCAAATGGATGGGAAGCCTATTCCAGAGAATGGGAATTCTCTGAGATACATACATGTCCCTCCAGCATGTCCTATTAAAATCAAAAGCAAAGTTTAAATTCTTGGCTCTAGTTGCTCTGATGCTGTTTGTTTTGCATACATGCCAAAGTTTATCAAGGCAGATCCAGGAATGCCTTGTATGCCATGCATATATCGCCTCTCAACAATCTGTAGGAAACAGTACAGACACAGGGCTAGGGCTTTGAGGAAATCTGCAAAGGGCATTGTGTTTACTCTCTGTATTCTTTTTGTGTGGAATCTCTGTGGAGATTTCAGATGTTGCATGTGCCTGGTCAGGTAAACATAGAAGGGCAGTTATGCTCAATGATGGGTCTAATGAGGGCTGATTCTAGTGGCACAATCACTTCTCTGGATGTAGATGCCATGCATCCTAACAAAGCAAATATCAATTAATTAACACACCCCTTTATGTCATCCAATACAAACACTAACTAATTAAGACACCCCTTGCTCACACCCATATCCTTACAGCCCCCTAAGTAACTATTACATCCCTCACCTGATAATTACAAAGAAATTACACAAATTGAAAGCGTTAGTATAGATATGTTCTGATAGACAACCTCTGTTCCTTACCTCTAAAATCAATATCAATAGCAGACTTAACCTCCTCTAACTTAAAGCTGAACTTTCTCCTTTTTCTAACAGCTCTATCTTAGATCTGAACTTACTCCTATTTCAATAAACAGTATGTATCTCCTATTAATCATACTTATAATATCCCTCCCCATAGCAGCCATCCTTATCTCCTATCAACATTCCCTCAGGTGGAATCTAAACTCTAAGTCTCCCACCAAACCCAACTACCTAGCACCTCACTCACAATTCTCTTACATCTCGCCTGCCATGTACAGTCAATTCCATTGTGGATCTAGCCCCATTTAAAATCTACCATTACCACGCTAAAGGACACCTCAATTTACAATATGACCTATTTATTTCCAAATATCTGTTGACTCTTTTTAATCTAGCTTCTCAACTAATACTCAGTGGGGATAGCCATCCAAATCCGGGCGCCCCACTAACTTCCCATCCCCCTCAATCCCAAGCGCATACCACCTGAACTCCATAAGAAAACCTGGAGGCCTACTACTTCATAGCATTAACATTTAGAAGTATGCTGAACAAAACAGACAAACTTCATGCAACCCTTTCACTGTATGCCCCTGACTTAGTACTCCTCACAGAAATGTGGCTTAATCCACACAACAAAGACAACAAAATACTTCCACCAGGGTACAATATAATTAGGATAGAGAGATTATCTAAGAGAGGAGGCGGTGTTGCCCTTCTTTTCAAAAACAATCTCACCATTGACCTTATTAACATGGACATCCCTATATTTAACAATGCAGAAACTCTTTTCACCAAGGTGAGAATTAACCAACAAAACATCTGAACGTACTAGATATATATATATATATATATATATATATATATATATATATATATATATACATATATATATATAGGTTCAAAGGTAGGTGCTAGGCTATCGGCCCTAGGGACTATATAAGCCTAGCCAAAATAGACTCCCTGGTTTTCGCCACCGAAGAAAATTATTTTATATATATATATATATATATATATATATATATATATATATATATATATATATATGTGTGTGTGTGTGTTTTATATATATATATATATATATATATATATATATATATATATATAGATATATATAGATATATAGATATATATATGTATACATACTAACACACTGGAATCCATAATCCACTGGGTATCCCTATCCTTCCTTCAGGAAACACTCATCTTAGAGGACTTTTAATATACACTGGTCCTACCTTAACTCACCCCTACCCTGTAAGCATATAAATCTCTATAGTTTCAGGCAGCTAATACAAACTCCCACCCGTAGAGATAAATCTACAAATAAAAAGTCCATACTCAACTGGGTACTTACTAAACATTCAATCTCAACACAACACTTGGGTACACTACCCAACACTCTTTAAGTGATCACCTCCCCACCTTTGTATTAAGGCAACAAATTAAACCCACAAAAAAAACTTCCTACCATCAAATACGCTACTCTAAAAACTTCAAATCAGATGACTTCATAACAGCCTTAAACTACTGCAACTGGTCTCCACTCACCAGCCTTCCACTGGACATGGCAGCAGACCACTTTAACTCCACCCTTCTAGAGATACTTAATCGGCTAGCTCCTCCAAGAACAATTAGAACTAAATCAAACTATCTACTTCTAAAAGAATGAGATAAGGCCTGGGACACTTGGCGTAACCATAAAACTAACTCAAATAGACAATTATTTCTTGAACTAAGAAATAAAGCTAAAAGGCAAATAAGGAATGATACAAAGCCACTACTCTGACATCCAATCTAAACACATCTCAAACCCTCAGAAATTCTGGGTTTCTATTAACAGAATTCTACATCCAGATAAAACTAGTACCCCATCCCCAAACATAAAAGCTACCACTAACAACATAGCTACCCAATTCAATGACAACTTCACCAATTCAATTCTTAAAACTGATTACCCCATCTTCACCCACTAGTCTCCCAAATCTACATAATCCCCCAAATGACCAAAACCTGTTTACACTCTAGTCCCAACCAGTCTCATTTACAAACACCAAACCAAACTAAAACCTACTATCCTGGCAACAGACAAACTCCCAGCAGAATACCACCAGATCGCATACCCTTTTTCCATATTAATTAACAGATCCATAGCTGAGCAATCGGTACCTTCCTTCTGGAAAATTTCTCACATAATTCCTTTATATAAAGGCGGCACCTCAACTGAATTATCCACCTACCGACCAATAGCCATACTATCCCCATTGTCAAA